>NW_017307566.1:406594-435908 GCF_000935625.1 Nanorana parkeri
TATCTCTGGACATGAGCTCATATCTAGACTTGCTCAGGTACTCTGGCTCTTTGCCGATACACTTCACATCTCTTTGTACGGTTCATTGACGACATCAATATATTCTAGTTTGTAACAGATGAACACTTTAGCAGGCGTATGGGATGATCAGAGAAGCCGTTCAGTGTCTTTGTGATAGAAGCGTTCTCTGTGCTTGGTTATTACTCACGTACTGCTGAGCGCGTAATTATGTGGAGCGTAGCATGAGGAGTATTGCTTTGCTGTGCCGTCCGCTGGATACAACGTAGGGAGCAGTTGAGAGTAATGACCACATATAGACTGGGGAGGTCTGTGCGGAGGACAGGCTCTGTCCTACGGATTTTGTGGCCCCTTGCTGGCCACAATTGGGAGAGATTGCGTCGCAGAGGCTTCTTAAAATGTGTGTTGTCATGATCTGAGGATGGAGCAGAGCCTGGAGGCTTGTCACAGATGCAGAGCAGATCTGCCACATGAAATAAGTCAGAGAAGGATTTCCAGAACAGCTGACATTGTTAACTCTTTCAAAGATCTCATCTTCTTCAAAGTGGACCTAGCATCACATTTTAATTGTGTGCCTAAATGTAACACTTCCGGGTATTTATTACCTGTGATCACAGTACTCCCCCCTTGACAATGCCTTTATCTGCTCTTCTTCCTGAAGGATAGAGCCATCTTTGTTCAGGCTTTACCTAGGGTCACCATCTATCTCCTGGACTAGGATGCTGGCTCTGATCATGTACATTCTGGTACCTGTGTAGTTCTTGGCTGTATTCAGGGGCGTACCGAGGCCGGGTGTCACCCCGCTGTGTCGTCATCGTGTGTGAGTGGCCATCTTAGTGATGGATGCCGGCAGAGAGAGGAGGGGACGTTCACCCGGCAGGATGAGGTATGCCGCCGGGTCCCCTCTCCTGACACTGTCGGGCTCTCGGTCTATCACCGAGTGCCTGACTTTTTAGAAGGGTTGACCCCAAAATGACTGCCAGTCATTTTGGTGTCACCCCTGCAATGGTAGAACAGTAGAAAGGCATCATGGCACACTCACAAACCAGCATGTAAAACAACTTGTCTCACCACTAAGGACAATGACAGAGGTTTGGATACACGTCTTCTGCAAAGGATGTGTAAGCCGCACTAAGGCACCTCTTATAGTGCGGTCCTAACTCTAAACTATGAGAGTCTCCATCTTGGAGCACATGGGAATTCACAAATTTCCGATACAGATCAGCCTCTGCTGCACCCCCTTTCACCTTCTGACTTGCTACAAAGTTGCAATGTTGCAGTCTGATCACTGGGGAAGAGTAGACTGAGTAAGGGTTCACGTTGTGTAGCTATCCCACCGCACACCTGATATGCCCCTTGTGGTTCCATGCAGGTGCTGTTGTAAATTGTGGATGGCGCCACATAGATGCAAGTAGAGAATAAGTTACCAGCACACCATCATGTCTTCATCAAAAACACCTTTACTGACCATCATATCATAATAAAGCAATAATATGATTGCCAAAAAAGGCTTTTTTGATGAAGAAATGATGCTGAGCTGGTAACGTATTCTTCATGACTAAGGGCTCGTTCCCACCGGGAGCATTGAGCTGCATTGATCAATGTAAAATCAATGCATAGGCACATAGAAAACAATTCTTATCTATGTGCCCTGTTCACACCATACATGTACGGTGGTGTGTGTTGTGTTGTAACAATGCATCACACCGCCCCTACCTAGGCACACCAGCGGACGGGCGCTATATCAGGACATAATGTGCCTCCAACTGGTGTGATGAAGCCCTAAATGCCCCTTGGCCTGCAGCAGACTGATGACATCATCTCACCCTAGGCAAAGTCAATAGACTGGAGGACTAGGTGGACTTATTAACATTTATGCTAATGCTTTATATTATGATGTGAAGAATTATGCGTGCAGGCTTGTAAAATTATTGAATAGCCTTGTTAATGCAAATCCACAATAGTTTTTCAAAATCAGCATCTGTACTAAACAAAAGAAAACCTTCCCTATGCTATTTGCCTGGTCATCACATTGATCAAATGGCTACAATGAGAGCTGAACTGACAAATTGGGCAAAGTAGGTGTGTGTGCATAGAGGCAGCAGGGTAGAAGAGAAGGCCCAATTACCCACCACACATTTTTTCCACCATCAGTGGTAGACATATGGTCATCTGATACACACTGTCACAATATGGAACTAGTATACCTGGAAAATTATCGGTATACAATGTAATTCTAACATCAGGATGTTGGTATGGGCAGCAAAGGTTCACTGCTTACTGGCTCCGGTACTTTGAGCCATTGACCTGGAAAAGTATGCAGATCAAGCGTTCTGACTTTAATGCCTCATGCTGGTTCAGGTAAGTGATCACAAAAATATTGCCGACTGGGCCAGCTGTTTTATTGGATGGAAACTGGTCTGCAATGGTACTATGGAGTTCTGAAACTGGTCTGCATTAGTAAGTTGGGCAGTTGTGTGATGGCCTCAGAACATCTTGGAATCTGATCGGTGATGGAGGCTCCTGTTCAGCAGTAACTGGGGGCGATGGCATGATTTTAGATGTAGGGACCTTGATGCAAATTTTGGTCTGCGGCCTCTACTTGCTGGTAACCCTTTTCCACAGCCCTCTTTACAAACTTACAAAGAGCCAAGCATGGTAAGCTAAGAGCATGCCAAGTGTCCTTTGTTTGGTCATGTGATCCAAAATCACATGACCAACTATTGGGAACACATGGGGAGGCGTCATAATATTCTGCCTTATTGCAAGTTTACAGTGGGGCAATAAATGAACTGATGGTCTGGGTCTAGGCCCCTCGATGAAGCTCAATCACAGCTGTTGTCCCAGTTCCTCCTCGCCTGGCTAAAGAGGGCATGTGGGAAGATTTTCCACCTTCTGTCTTAAAGTGGAAAACCTCTTGCATAGTCTTCCAGCTAGAAAAAAATAAATGGCAGCGTCTGACTGGTTAGGTTAAAGCATATTTTTGCACACAGCTGTACTTGTTCCATGACTTTCATTTTTAGCAAGGGCTCAATATATAGCAGAAAGCACCGTGTACCTGTGTGAAGGAGGACCAGATGCTGCGGAGGTGACATTTTACTCTGTTCAGAGCTTTTATCAGACATTTTTCCATCGGCAAATAAGAATTTCATGTAGCAGCCTCTGGGTGGTGAATATTCTAACATTATAAAGAAGTGTAAATAGAGTTTAGATCCGATGTTTATATGGATATTAAAGAATATCTAAAGCCTAAACTTTTTTATATCTAATTTTGAATAGAGTAGGGGGAGCTAAAAATCAAGGCTAGGCTTTTTTTTGCCAACTGTGTCTTATTAGGGAGATTTCCCTTCACTTAGCGAGGAGAGAGAGAGCGAGGAGAGGGAACCAGAAGAGACAGCCAGGAGAGAGAGAGCGAGGAGAGGGAACCAGGAGAGACAGCCAGGAGAGAGAGCGAGGAGAGGGAACCAGGAGAGGCAGCCAGGAGAGAGAGCGAGGAGAGAGAGCGAGGAGAGGGAACCAGGAGAGGCAGCCAGGAGAGAGAGCGAGGAGAGAGAGCGAGGAGAGGGAACCAGGAGAGGCAGCCAGGAGAGAGAGCGAGGAGAGAGAGCGAGGAGAGGGAACCAGGAGAGGCAGCCAGGAGAGAGAGCGAGGAGAGAGAGCGAGGAGAGGGAACCAGGAGAGGCAGCCAGGAGAGAGAGCGAGGAGAGAGAGCGAGGAGAGGGAACCAGGAGAGGCAGCCAGGAGAGAGAGCGAGGAGAGAGAGCGAGGAGAGGGAACCAGGAGAGGCAGCCAGGAGAGAGAGCGAGGAGAGAGAGCGAGGAGAGGGAACCAGGAGAGACAGCCAGGAGAGAGAGAGCGAGGAGAGAGAGAGCGAGGAGAGACAGCTAGGAGAGAGAGAGCGAGGAGAGGGAACCAGGAGAGGCAGCCAGGAGAGAGAGCGAGGAGAGAGAGCGAGGAGAGGGAACCAGGAGAGACAGCCAGGAGAGAGAGCGAGGAGAGGGAACCAGGAGAGACAGCCAGGAGAGAGAGCGCGGAGAGGGAACCGGGAGAGGATGAGTGAGGAAAACCAGGGGAGACAGCCAGGAGAGAGAGAGGGACGAGAGATAGCCAGGAGGATGAGTGAGGAGAGCCAGGGGAGAGAGTGAGGAAAGATAGCAAGCAACACATGTGCCTGAAGCAAACCCCTGTGCCCCTCAAGTCCGATCTGCACCCTGTGTGTTCAGACACCTCCTTCTCCATCCACTCAAGCTGGAACACCAGGACCCTGTGGTTGCCCCTATCCGCCTGACATTGTGACATCTTGTGTTCAGGTTTCAGCTGGCCTGAAAAACACGAACACAGCACATACAGGACTCAAAGCCCGGACTGTGCGAGGGAATCCTGGACAGGTGGCAACCCTACTGTAATTCTCACCCAATGCAGCGTGCAGTGATGAGGTAGCAACCATGCTCCACTGCTCCTGAATTCTGAGCAGAGTTGCCACTTTTGTGCTACAGTGGGAGGAGGAGATGTTGCAGGGGGCGTGGCTATCTGCATTGTAGCTGCTGACTCACAAGCCTGCAACTTGTCAATCAGCACCTGGCCAAAGCTAGCTCCACCCACTGCTTTCTGGATTGACAGCTCTGCCTCTGTTTCTGAAACCCTCCCACTGTGAGCTGCAGTGTCTGGGAGGGGAAGAGTGTGAGACAAGGGAAGGAAGATTTGGCTCAGTCAGGAAAGGTAGACAAAGTCTTTTGTTTATTGCACGAGGCTTGTGTATCAAATAGTAATTAGATCTGGTACTTGTATAGACTCATAGAGAAGCCTTTCGTCATCATTGAACGTACTAGAGATTTGCGTAGCATGTACAATGGTGTATTATTTGGGCTGGTTGATCTGTATGTGCTCTGCTGTCATCTTTCCCAGCAGTTGGAGGTTTGCATGAAACGTCCTCCTACTGGAATAAAAATGGGATTTCTGCTCTAACAAGCCATCTCCCTCTATTGCATTTGTCATGTTTTTGCTTTGCCTTGCCCTTTCTGTGATCTGTTACACAAGAGATGGGAGCACGCTGGCAGACGGCGTGTCAGGAGCAGACAGCCCAGCGCCCGCATGTTCTAGAACATATTACCGTGATTAGGCTAACTGCCTAAATCATTGTGTTTCATTCATTTGATGCCCTTCGATAAGAATCAGCTCCAGAGACCTTTCAAGTCAAATTCCACCATGCTCATCATTTATTTAGAGGGTCAGAGAATTCTGACGTTTCAGTTGTAAGAAGACGCTAGCAGGAAACACCCAAAATACACGGATATCTCCATTGGGTTTACAGAGGAACTCCGGGGATTTTAAAACAGTTGCCCTTAGAGTGGAGCTACACTGGCACTGCAAGGGTTAAGTGCTCATTTTGTCTAGGGGGGCTCATATAAAGCAGATACACTCACCTGATCCTCCATCCCGCCGGGCTGCTAGACCGGTCCCTCTTCTTTCTGGTATCCGGCAGGCTGACGTCATCGCTTCTAATGCAGGTTCATTGACTTGCATTAGACATGAGGAAGCCGAGGGACATTCCTCAGCCAGAGTACAGGGGGAGAGAGGTGAGTACGTCTGCTTTATTTAATACCCCCCCTAGACAAAATGAGCAGTTGACCCCAGCACAAGGAGCCAAGCATCACACGTGGGTGTTATTCTTACTCCCCTCCAGCCAACATCCACCCAGCAGGGCATTTTGATATTTGCATAACGCCTCCCAAAAGCCAGCGCACTGCTTGCATCAGGGCTAAGTCCTCTTGAGAGGATGAATGGAGTACTGAGGCAGGGTGCTATAATGCTTTCAGGAAGCTACAGTATGTGCAGCACCCCACCAGTCATGACCTGCCTGCATTGCATACAGAAGCACATAGTAAAGTATGTAATGAGAATGGAAAGGTTTTATTTAATCATTTATTTTGCATGGTGACAAGGAGTAGGGGGGAGTAGGGGGGAGGGGGCAGGGAAGGCAAAGTACGCAGATTACATTTTAATTGTACGTTTATTAGAGCTAAAAGTTATGAATCACAATATTGTTTGTGACGCCGAGGACGCTCCAAACATAAACTGTTTTTTTTCCTGAGAGGTTTTACTGTCATTTGATGAATGTGTTGGAATCTCTTTCCATTTCCTCTGTTTATACAGTTCTGCAGGTTAGTGAAGATGCATTTATATTACATTGCTTCTTAGCAACCAGGTAATTGCAGTAGTCTTAATTAGTCATGGCTTAGGCTGAGGTTAAGTGATGCCACACGCTTGTGATTAGAATAAATGGAAATGTTATATATTTGTGGTGTGAGAACGGTTTGTTAAAGTCTAGCTGCACCTCTAGTCAGTGGCGTCCCAAGGGGGGTGCGGCCTGGAACCGGGTGACACCATTGGAGGGGTGACACCAAAATGACTAACAGTCATTTTGGTGTCAACCCCTCTGAAAAGTCAGGCACTCGGTCGCGGACCGAGAGCCAGACAGTTGCTCGAGAGAGAGAAGGGGACCCGGCCGCACACCGTATCCCACCGGGTGAATGTCCCCTTCTCTCTCTGCCGGCATCCATCACCAAGATGGCTGACGGTAGGTAACATCGGTACAGCGCGTGACGTCACACGCATACGCGATTACGTCACTGCGGGGTGTCACTCGGTACCCGCATCGGTTGTCACCCCGCCTTGGGACGCCTCTGCCTCTAGTGTAGTCCCAATTATATGGGCATCCCCCCCCCCAACCTGTTCCCGATATATGGGATATCACTGACCGGATCACACAGCGACTTGTCAAATTCTTTCTAAAGGTGCCCATACACTGCTCGATTCTCGTATGAGAATTGCGGGAAATCCTGCGATTGTACGAGAATCGAGCAGTGTGAACGAAGACGTGCGACCGCTTCTACTGTACGGTCGCACGTCTTTTGTCTAAGGAGCACGCTAGAAAACCAGCCGAAAATCGTACGATTTTCGGCTAGTTAGAACGGTGCTCGGGAGACAAATGCCGAACGGGCCGGTGTGCGCACGCGCACACTGCCCGTTCATCATTGCGGTCATCGGAAGCCCGCCCCTCAGGGGGGCGGGCTTGCGATGATCGAGAGTACTATCTGCCTGTCCAAGATGGGCAGATCTTGCGATCTTGCGATGGTTGCAAAGTGTATGGCCACCTTTATTCAGCTTGTACATGTCATCTGAACTCCCATTTATTCCAATGGAGCTTTTGAGTATGAACTCGTTCTACAGACTAAGGCTAGGTTCACACCGTGGCAATTGTGCATGAAACCGCGCGGATGGCCACCACTGCAGATCGCGCTGGCGGTGCCATCATTTTCTAATGGCACCCCAGTCACGCCGGGCAAATCGAGATACTGCCTGTGCAATTGAACACGGAAAAAAAACTACTTGTACCTTTTTTTTAGCGATTGCCGCGCGGATGTCACCCCATTGAAATCAATGGGGCCATGCGGCAATCGCTTTGTGAAATTGTGCCATAAGTCTCCATAGCAATGAACCGTAGTGCAGAACCCATGCATGACCCCAGCCAGGAAGAATTTGACAAGTGGGGAGTGCGGAAGAGATCAATCATCAGTCAGGGTTTTATCTCTGTCTGTGACACCTTTGTCCCTTACTTCCTGTGACCAGGAGAGGAAATGTGAGGGGCATTCATCACTGGTCTGGGACGGCATTACAAATTTTTTGAAATTTTAATGATTCAGCATTCTACTAAAGATGTGTCCGTCTGGGTCCTGGCTGGAGAAATGTTTAAAGGAGAACTATGAGGTTAGGGCTTTTCCCCATAGTCCTCCTAAGGGTAACGGGAGGACACAAAATAGCGTCCTCCCATCACCCAAAGCTCAGTATATGGCGAGCTTTAGCTCGCGGTATACTGAGATGCCGCAGCCGGAGCGGATTCCGACATCACTGTCGAGATCCACCCAGCTGCGTGATTGACAGCTGTCTCTGCCTAGCTAGAGGCAGAGCCAGCTGTACCCGCCCCCTCCCCCGTCCGTTCTGCCAGTCAGCGCTGGAGGATCAGACCGGGGAGGGGGGGAATCTCTGCAGGGAGCCGTGAGTGACAGTCATGGCTCTCTGCAGGGAGAGATCGAGAAGTGAGCGAGCAACGGTATGTGTTCGCTCACTTCCCGATCTATTGAACCGACGTCTGACAATTTCTATGTCACACGTCGGCTCGAACTATGAGGCTGAGTGATTTTCACTCACCTCCTAGTTCTCCTTTAATTACTCTCCTAACAGAAAGTGAGGGGAAATCTGTCCAACAGGACAAAGACAACAATAATATACTAATATATAGTTCAGGCCAGCAAATCGGTACCATTCGGCCCGCCAACAGGTGCAGCCAGTCAGGTATCAGACAGCCACGGGTGCTGTCTATCTGAAGACAATAACTGGCAATGGAGAATCAAGCAAGCATGGATGGGGAAATCATGTGGCGGGGCTAGGCGAAAGAAATCTAGCCGTGTATGGCAAGCGTAAGTTAAATAAATGTATGACCCTAAACATAAATGTATGACCCTTCCCGGTCTGATCCTCCAGCGCTGACTGGCAGAACGGACAGGGGAGGGGGCGGGTACAGCTGGCGTAAGTTAAATAAATGTATGACCCTAAACACCCCTCCTGGAAAAAAACACATCATCTAAATAAGTAAAAGAAAGGAGTAGATACTTCTTCAAACAAGTCACACATAAGCAGCTCAGTGGGTGAAATTGAGAGTTTCCACTTCAGCTAAATCACTCAGCTCATCGCTAATTATCACTTCAGACCAAAATGGAAGAACAACTGTATTCAAAGCTGTGACCAATCGGCTTCTAGACGCCTTTTTACACTTCAGCGACTCCCTACGATAAAGCACATCTTGGTCACTGCAGGTTATCCACAGCTCAGTGGAGAAAATTCATTTAAGTCATTAACACCATCCACTTGGCTGAATGTAATTGGATTGCATATGTCAAGAATCCTCCTCGACGCACTTTAGCATCTCAGTACTCTATAGGAATGGACGGTAATGAATCGTGGGATTTAGGCTAATTTTTACTGCACCAATATAACAGAGGTGTTGAATCTTGAGAGTTTCTTTCCCAGCAATTAACATTTTCATGACCAGAGGTCATTGATGCGTAGATGCCCAGACCAAATTTATCTGTGAGTGACGGTTAAATTGACAATAACTAATTTGCCTACCCAAATTATTTTACAGTGTTTTTTTAAGGACATACAAAGTCTTTATTTGGAACACAGTTTCAATCAATGCAATGCTCTGATTTTTTTTCAGGCTGAAAAATAGATAAAAATGTATCATAATGTGAAAAAAAGGTTATTTTATGTTTCTGAATATTATTTTCTTATATACTGTGAATGTATCTACCCATTACAGTATTTAACAAAGGCACAAGGCCATCTTCAGGCTTCTTTCGCCTCTGCAAGCTCTGAGCTTTGTTAGAAAAAACAGCTTGAATGAGATCCTTATGTCATAGCTGTAATAGTGATTTCATGTTTGAGAGCCCCTGCTGATTGGTTATCAAATGTTAGAGACTGGAGCTGTCATATGACTAGGGAACAGGGAACATACTGTAGATTAATGTTACATCAGCACAGTGCATCACATACTTCTCTCACCGCCCGGCTTCCTGATACCGGAAGTTCCACTATCAAGAAAAATAACGGAGCATTTGGGCGAGTACTAGTATTGGTATCGGTGCGTCCCTATAAATAACACAACAGCAAAAAGTTTCCAGCACACTCACCAGCCAACATGCAAAAAAACTTGTCTCACCACTAAGGTTAAAAACAGAGGTTTAGATGCACGTCTTCTGCAGAATATGTGAAAGCCGCACAGCCTCGTCAAGGCCCCTCTGTGTAGTGCCGTCCTAACGCTAAACTATGAGAGTCTCCATCTTGGAGCACATGGGAAGATAAAATTGGGTGCAGGTTTGTCAGGAGGAAGCCCAACCTCCCTTAAAGGTACAGGCACGCACAAAGGACCCCGCACCTCACAACGGCAGCTGAGACCCCCCATGCGTCACTGCACCAAGTCAGTCAAGCAAAACAAATGGCAAACGCACTCATCAATTCGTTACCAGCTTTACAGCAAGGTGCACATGGAATGGAGTTGTATTTTGTATGTTGCATTATAAATAATACAACACAAATATTGCAGATTGGAAGGAAAGGAACGAGCAAACGGACAAAGTGGGGTTGATTTAGTGGTTTAGTGGGGTTGATTTAGTGAAGAGGCTGCTCACTTTGCAGGGGAATTTTCACTTTTCAGGGGAAGTTTCCCTTAGCTTGGTAAATGTGGTGAAATTTCACAACGAATACCTAATCACAGGTAAGGAAAATAAAGAGCATTTTTGCTTGCACATGATTGGATGATGGATGTCAGGAGAGCTTCGCCTCGGCCAGTGTGTACACATTATGTGTACACATGACGTCATTACGTACATGCGCTTCACTGTTGGCGTCCATATTGGTGAAGGACACCGGCAAAGAGAGGAGAAGACATTCATCTGGCGGGATAAGGTACGGCTGGGTTCCCTCTTCTCTTGTGCAGTTGCCGGGCTCTTGGTCCATAACTGAGTGCCCAACTTTTCAGAGGGGGTGACACCAAAATGACTGTCAGTCATTTTGATGTCACCCCCTATCATGGCATCACCCAGTGCGGGCCACACCCACCTTGTGACGCCACTGCTTTATCTCATTCACTCCTTCACTTAACTGAGGGGACTCATCCCCTGCAAACTGCAAGTGAACAGCCTAGTTGCCTTTATTAAATCAACCCCAATGAGTCAGAATGGGCAGGAAATGGCTGTTGACTGTAGTGGGATTGCATTACCAGCAGCCTGTTCATTTTGAGACTGCCTCTTCTAGAATAGTATCAATAGAATCAATAAACGGCAGTCTTTTAAGGCTCCATTCATAGAGCATATTCTAGATGCTACCATAATTTTAGAAAGTTTCATCAGGACCTATAAACTCCTTGACATTTTATAATGTCCAATCGCACAAGTCTATAAGGTACTTCAAATACCAGATTACAGAATAAACAATAAAGTTGCAATCTTTGTTAAATCAGGACATTTTTTTTAGTGTTTCCTGTTGCAGTTCCGCATATCGCGTTGTCAGCCCCGTTCTCACATGACGGCCTTCAGGATACATTATGCATACATCAGATTATGTAACACACTACAGTAGCTGCATTGCCTCAGGTAGAAATTTACATTTATATATTCTTTTTGTATGAAAATTTATATATTTTTTTTTTTATATATAATGTGTATTTATGTGCACAGGAAGCATATTTAGATTCAAAGTCTCCTAGCTGGGCGTTTTAAAGGGAATGTGTCAGAAAAGACATATGGTAACTGCCGCTGCCAACTCAGTTTTCAAGGTGTCTCTACAGCCAAGCTTTGCATAGAGTGGTGAAGTGATAGGACCTCTGTCAGGTTTTTTTCATCGATGACGATTTGCTTCTTTGTTCAAACCTGGATCAATCTCAAATACCAACATTTATGGCCACCAGAAGAGGGGATTTCCTCTTCCATGGAGGAGAGACATTTCCTCTCACCTCCTGTTATGTCCTTGAGACTGAAATTGAAGTTAAAGACAGACCCGGAGAGAATGAGCAGATGGGCTACATGACTGGGGGAGGAATAGTCCCTGGAGAAGGGGTTAAAATAAAATGGGGATAGCTGACCTTACCTGATTGGAGGTTGGGGTCCGGAAGGAGCCGCATGGGTTGGAACTGCAAGGGCTGATGGGCATTCTTTTCGGAAAATCAACGAAGGTAGAAGGTTGTCCCGCCCCCCCTTAAATGTTGTGGTTTCTGGTTGTTCCAATGTCATTTCTTATGTCATGGCAGCTTGGCGGGTTAGGGGATCTTTGGGGGGGTCTGAAAATCTAGGTCAGTTACACAAACGAGGGGGCAATCAGCTGGTATGGGTGCTTCCCCCTGTTGGTGTCAGTATTTGTCGGGGGGCCTGGCCCCTTGAAACTTAAGAGCAGTAACTGTCCTCGAGCTGGTTTGGTGCGCCTGGGGGCATGGGAGCAGTTTTTTTAGGAGAGGCCTTATTTCGGCTGATGGACACCCAAAGACCCCTTCTCGGATCCAACAGTCGTTTAGATTATTTATTTGTTTATTATATTGTTTATTACTTTGGTTATTGTTAAAGTTGGTTTGTTTAATAAGAGGGCTGCTGTGGCCATTTCAATCCATGTCGCGCAGTCTGTGTGTTTATTGGGGTTTTTAACAAAGGAGCGTATTCGACGAATCCATCAGTCATGACATTACCCGTATATTTTTCCTGTGTATATTAAAGGGAAGGTGTTGTGTAGTTCTAGTGAGCACATATCATAAAGTGAACCTTTGATTTGCCCAAGCTAAGCAACAGGTTGTTTTTTTATGGTGGCACCACCAGCTGCACATGCTGTGCTATCTTCCCTTTTGCTTCTCCACTGTTTTGTTATCAAAGCCAGTACCTTTGAACATGGGGGAGCATGTGACTCGCTCCCCTTACTCCCACATGACAGTGCTGATGTTTGATGATTGGCCATTTAAGCACCCAGCGCTGCCACGTGGAAATGGGCAGAGAGTCCTCAACCTTGTGTAAACGCCAAGTTCCAGGTCTGTACCTGAACATAGATATAGGATTGTGAATTGAAGTGCCAAACTGCGTTAAATAGTCCAGATACATCCTTACTCAATAGGACTGAGGGGACAGTATAGAGATAGCCAATGCGTCTCAGGGGCTCATTTTATTCCATGAAACACACACATAACTATCACAATCTCTTGAGACTATGATAGTTATGTGTGTTTTGTGGAATAAAAGTCTAAATTGAAGAAACACGATCATTTAGTTTCTTTTACTTAGGCGCCTCTGCTGCCTCGCACCTATGTTTTTTGGGGGATTCTTGTCTCATCTCTCTAGATTTTGGAAGGAACCACATGTCATTTTTCACATTTACTTTTTTAATTTTAGATTGGGTGCATCAAGATTTTGCATACTTAAAGTCTGCCATGGCTGAAAAAAGAATGAGAAACACTGGTCTACACATTACAGCTAAAGGAGAGACAACATAAAGGAGGAACGAGTGACAGAAGGATTTGGTTCCAAAAGAGGGACGGTTGGGAGCTATGCACAGGTGACTGCACTTTCACACGGTGTTAAATCAGTAAGCCTGAAATAAGCCTAATAATCCTGGAAGCCGTTTCTGTGTGATGTTTAAAGGGATGTGAAGTGTTTTTGTCTTTATATTATTTATTATGTTTAAGCCTAAAACATACATTCTGAAAAAAAAATAAAATATGAAATACGTAATTATTTTATATGTATTTCTTGAAGCCAATGTTAGGAAAGTGTGAGGCTGGTACATGAGGTTTTTAGGAGGCATATTTACTACTATGTTGTGAATAGCTTAAACATCTTCTATTGAGAGGAGACCTGAACAGCAAGATATCAGATTACACAGACAGCTGAATGGGTCAGAGGAGGGACACCCTCCCCAACTGGCTCTGCTTAAAAGTATGCATAAATTCATTTCAATGGAAAGTCTATTCTCCACTGGTCCCAGTGGCTGGAATGAATAGAGATCATGTCTCTGGAAGGACCTAACAGTGAAGAATTTCAAAAGGAGGCTTGCAGATCTTGGAGGCGTAAGGGCAGGTAAGTGTGTGGCTTGTCATTGGGGGTAATGATGGAGGGTCTTGGAGCCCACTAATAGTGGACTTACACTTTAACAACTGTTGAGAGAAGATATCAGCCACACGTGTAGTGTATTGTTTTAAAATAATCAGATGAATCACAGACTTGCATTGGGTGAAGGAGCAGTAAAGCACAAAGTTGTGTAGCATGGCAAAGCAGGTAGCAGAGTATGTAATGAGCAAATACGGCTGCCTCCATGCAGTTACATAATTACAGATTATGCATGAAAGAAATGGTGGTAAAAACAATAACAACAGTAATAACATAATTTGATAAATTAAACTGTACATCCCCTTAAAGTGCAGCCCATCGCCTGTCTCCCAATGGCACCCTCTAGTGGTAGAGTCTGTTACATACGGAGCACCGCATCTAAGCCAAGAGTGGGCAACTCTGGCCCTCCAGCTGTTGTGAAACTTAAAGTCCTGTGAGGCATTGCAAGTAACAGGCATGACTCCCAGAGGCAGAGGTTTGTAGGGATTTGTAGTTAAAACACAGCTGGAGGGCCAGAGTTGCCCACCCCTGATCTAAGCACACCTCTGGGAAGCTGCAGGTCACGGTTTATCACCTGTGCTTTTTATTGGTCAATTTTGAGCAGTGATCATAAAGAATATCCATGTGCTTATCTATTGGGAACACCTGTATTTCAGCATGCATTTAATTTCTTCCTAAATAATGGCTTACCCCAGCATTGGCCTTACCCAGTGCCCATTTTGACCTCAGAGTGGCCCTGACTGCTGGCACCCACATCAATACACAAAACTGATCAGGCAAAAAAAGATCAAATACCAGCTAACTGTTAAGTATGGGACACAGAGGCCGCCACCAACTGGATACCGACTCGACCACATAGCAAACGTGTGGCCTTTATGGGGCACTGAGCTCACATTCGATTGTGTTATCTCAGCTGGCGGGAATTCTGTTCAGGAACTGGTTCTGCTATGTGTTTCTACAAAGTGTTCTCCTTTTATCACCACAGGGGAAGCCAAGGAATTGATCATGAAAGATTAAACAATTTCTTACTACAATTACCAGCATATGCTGCTCAGCCCTGCTCACCCCCAGAGTCTGAATTATTAAGCGTGGCTTTCAGAAGTGCAAGGCTTTTTCATTAGAAAGCAGAGTAAAAAGCTTTGTTCCGGGTTTTTTTTTCTTGTTAACCCTTAATGGCGTAAAATATTTACAAGCTTGTGCTTGGTTACTGTTCAGGGTAATGATCTGGCTTAATACGCGGATGTAAATTTGCTGTTGCAAACACAGTCCCCAGGGTTGTAACTGGAGTGGAATTTCCCTCTTCCTCAAAATAGTTCAGTCCATGTTTTTTATCATGCGATAGGGATGAGCAAAAATTTACATTTCTGCTTCCTCGAGATTTTGGTGAAAATGAGTGCATTTCGGCAAGATACGGCTAAATGCATTAGTGTCAGTTGGGAAGGGGAAAATAAACACACGCTGCCATTAAAGCCCACCTCCGGGCACAGAAGCTACTCCCGCACTGCTAGGGTTAAGTGCTCACTTTTTCTAGGGGACTCAAATAAAGGTATTTTACTTACCTACTCCTGGCTCCTGTGGTGGTCAGCGCTCACCTTTTCCCCCCTTCCCCCTCCATGTGGGAATCTCAATGTAAATGGACCTGCATAAGACTTGATGATGTCAGCAGTCAGAAGATCGCTAAAGCAAAGGGGAGAAGAGATGGCAGGTACCGGACTAGCAGCCTGGAGTGAGCTAGTGGGACCAAGGATCAGGTGTGTAAAACAGCGTTAATAGTGCCCCCAGACAAAACAAGCACCTACCACTTGCAGTGAGGCTCCCCCTTTTTATTTGCTCACA
This sequence comes from Nanorana parkeri, assembly GCF_000935625.1. Taxonomy (NCBI): domain Eukaryota; kingdom Metazoa; phylum Chordata; class Amphibia; order Anura; family Dicroglossidae; genus Nanorana; species Nanorana parkeri. The sequence continues at coordinate 422,146 of NW_017307566.1, forward strand.
GATGAGCTTTAAGTATTACTATTCAACATAGGCATTCCTGGATAGAAAAGCAAGGTAATACATAACTATACCGCTGCCATGCTGTTGGAACGCCTCTCCATTTGGGTAAAATCCCCAGCTGAAGTACAAAGGGAAATGGACACTTCTGGGAGTGTTTATCTCCTAGGCTTTCCGCAGTGCTCAGTGGTTCCTACCTCTGATTTCCTTAACAATATCCCCGTCTGTCAGAATACAATAGCCGGCAGAGAAGATTCCCCCAATCCCTGCTCCACGAGGAAGAATTTTTCTTGTTCAGAAAAATTGTGTAAACAAAAGTGTATGGCCAGCTTAAAGACAATGGGTAAGTTGTGACCCCATGATTAGATTTAAAGGGTTCATGTAAGCCTGGAGTTCAACCTTTACAAAAGTTTTTCTGAAGGCCACCAGATCCCACCTGAAGTTACTTCTGACTCAGAAAAGTTGGAAACCTCGATGTTACCTGAATGTCAAATAAATCAGATGTTTGTATATCTGAAGTACCTCCTGCAGCGATTTAACTTCTTCTTGTTGGCGGGTCTGGGATTGCTCCGGATACCGAACAGCCATTGCACAGATTGCTCACCCTCTAAGTGCTGTGTATTGAACTCATAACATTCTAAGAAGTCGCCGCGGAGGAGGAATCAATCACTCCTGCCTTGTACGTTCCCATAAGCAGCATGGTGTGAGAGCTAGAGGATGCAGTCTAAGCCTCCACCGCGTCACATCCAATTCGCTTGTCAAATGTTCCGATTACAAGTCAATTGTTTTTCTCAGCACTTCACCTGTGAAGGAAATGAACATTTAGTAAAACCTTTTTTTAAAAGAAGTTGAACGTTTAACACTTTCTAACAGGATTTGATAAAGTTGGGGTTCAGCAGAGTTGTGTGGTCTTTACCTTTTGGACCTCCAGCTTAAAATTAAAGTCGACCTGAACTCAAAAAGTGAACATTTGTTATATTGGAGGGGAACATTTAGAAATGTTATTTGTACGTAAATAGAACCCTGAAAAATTTCTCTATGATTAAGCCCTGGTGGGTGAAACCTGTAAGAGGGTGGTGCTTAGGTGAGAATGGCAACATGGGCTTGTGTTGATTTGATAATACACCTCGGTGGAGTGATGATGCCATAGATGCAACCATTTGTTCCTTTTGAAAACCCTGAAAAATAGCAGAGCACCTGTGAGTGTGCCTAAGTACTCATGTGCCTGCAGGATCATAGCTGTGTATCTGCAGTGTTAGATCTAAAGCACTGCCGCCTTTGACTGCTAGACTTAGCAGGTCTTGAGTGAGATCTGGTGATGTCACTGCTGTGTCTACAGCATCATAGCTGAATATTTGCAGTGTTAGATCTAAGGCAGTGCTGTCTGGAACAGGATTTGGTGATGCCACTACTGTGCTGCTCACTGTTCTCCTTGCTGGAGGCTCTGACATGAGGAAGGAAAAGCCCTGACCCTACCAAGATGGTCACCAACACACAGACACATCTACTCGAATCACCAGTAGATGATCTGCTCTACTTTGCAATCATAGTCCAACATCTTTGGACATTCAATGACAATATTCAAGCCCGGATGAAGTGGGAGTGTTGAGCCCCCAAAACGCTGCGTCTGGTTTAACTAATCATGGTGACCAATAAACTCTTGCTGGACTTATTCAAGCTGTGTGACTCTCACCCTTTGTATGCATGTTGCAGAACAAGGCATGGTAAGCCAGTAATGGTGAAAGATCACTTGCAGGTGGACCACAGGCAATATTGGTGACTAGTTCTTTGCTGCCCTCTATCTGCCTTTTTTTGGGCACAACTTTCAGAGTTCAGTCCTTCTTTTTCAATCCACCCTCCCAGAATATCCAGTGAAGGTGAACCTGTGCTTTGTCCATGCACTGTGATGGAACCTACCGAGCTGTAGGTTTTGAATAGTGATGTCAACCTCTAGCCCGTTAGTGCAGCAAGAAATGTGAATTCCAAGTGTGTGTTCATTAGCTTTCTAGCTGAAGATAAGCTTTTAACCAGCTACATGCTAAAGGAAATAAAGGAAAGTTTTTTAAAAAAAAGAAGAGATTGTGTTGACCATAGCAAGCAGAAACCGTTTTGAATTTTCACATAGACACTTTCATACATTGGACCTAACATCCATGCAATATATGTATTTAGATTTAAAACAAATATTCTATAGATATTCGACACTTGCACAACAGTGGTTTAGAGGTCAGTATTTCTGCCTCGCATCACTGAGGATCCATAGTTCAAATCCTGGTAAGAACGTCTAACTGCATAGCGTTTGCATAGGTTTCTTCCCATAGACATGCTGGTAGGTTAATTGGCTCCTGTCTAAATTGGCCCCAGTATGTAAGATAGGGCCCTTAAAGTGTAAGCTCCTTGAGGAAAGGGAGTTATCTGAATGTACAGTATGCAAAGCTCTGCACCTGTAATTACCAAATTCAGTGCTACACCCATATGTGACAATCACCAATACAAAACCAGGACGACCTCACATGCCAGTGGCAGGTGCATAATTGCTATTTTGGGTTTTTGGGGGGAATTGTGGTTATTTGATTCTTGCTGTGAGTACTGCCGTTTGTGAACTGCAGTAGCTACACTGAAGTGTTGTTGATTGATGCGACTGTAAATAAACTAAGAAGGCTCCTAAACATTTTTACTTCCTCTCATCTTTTATTTAAGAGCTATTTAAATAGTGCATGTGTTGCAATGTATAATTCACAGATTGTAAAAGCATGGCTTGCTAAATATTACTTACAGGATCCAGAAATACTGAAGGGGCGCATTGAGGATAAGCTCTACTGGTCTGAAAGGCTGTTTCATGTTACCTTTCAATACCTAATTCACCCTGTACGTTGTACTGGTACTTGGAGCTAAGCCAGATAGTAGGTATTAAAAAAACATTCTCATATCAAGTAACAAGATAATCATGCTTCTAGATGTGCCTTGATGACTGTTTCCTGATGTATTTAGAATCTAGCCTTACTTTTATAGCAAAGATTCTAAATTCCTGGAAATTTAGATGGACTGTTTGAGTGAGTTTAAACTCATTGGCAAATCCCTGACTGGTTTGCATGCTTTCATAAACCATTATAAAGGAAAATTATGGTTTTGTGTCAGCTTTTTTCAAAATGAATTATACTGTATGTGACGGAAGCCCCCGTTACTCTGTTATTTGGAGGGGACTGCAGGCCTGCCTCCTTCCCACCGACTATGGGCCTTGGCTGTGGATGGAGTTCTATTGATTAGGATTGAATAGTAACATATGTAAAACACACTGCTTGGAGGCCACGCAAGATGTGTATTTATGAATGGATAGTAATACAGGTATAATGCACTGCTTTGCGACAATGCATGAACCAGTCTATTCATTTGGTGCTCATTAAATCACTTGTTGCTAGGAAATTGGTAGCTCAAGAATGAATGTCCTCTGTACCTCCAAGGGTTAAGACAGATTGAGATGATAATTATATGTCAAGGATAGAAAAAGTAACAGATAAAAAGGGGGCTGTGTGCATGAATGAGTTACATTTGAAAGTAACTGTGTGACCTTGTCACTAAGTAAAAAATAATTGAGTTTAAAGCACTATTAAATTCATTATCTTAAACACTTACAAGTCTTCAAAAAAAAAAGTTGCTAGAGAATACAAGATTTCCAAGGGTTTCGGTTCGATAGATCAGCCTTTCTCAAACTTATTACCCACAAGGAACCCTTGAAATTATTTTCAGTTCTTGGGTAACTTCCTGCTTAAAATAATTGAATCTGCATCTGCATGGTATGGTACATGCATGGTACCATGATCAATAAGTTGCAGAATGTTTTAAATAAAAGAATAAGCAAGCACATTTGGCACCAAGGGCAAATCATTTTTTTACTCGAAAAAAAAAATACTTTCAGTAATATTCTTGAAATTGATAATAACAACATAAAATAAAGGTAAACATTAAACATTTTGATGTCCTCTAACATAAGTGGTCAGTGTAGAAGTGCCCCCCTTATGTTGGTGGTTAGTGAAATATTGCCCCCTTTGCATTGGTGGTCACTAAAGGCAGGAGATCATTTCACAATTGTTCACTGCTCATGGAACCTCAGGGGGACACTGCCTTAGATCGTAGTCTTCTTAGCCACAGCTCCCATTCCATCCCATTATGTGTGGTACCACTTAGCAGCTTCAGAGGAGTGAAGGGTCACTCTCTGCTGGGTGCCATTGACAGAAACAATATGGTGTTGCCCAACAATGATCCAGTTTTCTTTCCAATTCGAAGCTGAGGAGCATAGAAAATATGTATTTATTCTTTATGCTCCATCTATAGACCATAACAGGTATTACATGACAATATTTGAAATTACATTGAAATATATACTGCCTATGCTAAAAAAAAGTCACCACCTGGCTTTACCTAAGCAAATAGGTCAGAGCCTTCCATTGGATAATAGGTCTAGGTTCAGCATTGTTATGTGCCCCAAAAATGAGGTCAGCTGCCTACCTGAATATACTGAAGGATCAGGTTTTTCCATCAATGGATTATTTCTTCCCTGATGGCACATTGCTCATATTCCAAGATGACAATGCCAGGATTCATCGGGCTCAGATTGTGAAAGTGTGGTTCAGGGAGTATGAGAAATCATTGTCACACATGGATTGGCCACCACAGAGTCCTGACCTTAACCCCATTGAGAATATTTGGGATGTGCTGGAGAAGACTTTACACAGGGGTCCGACTCTCCCATCATCACTACAAGATCTTGGTGAAAAATGAATACAATTTTAGATGGAAATAAATGTTGTGACGTTGCATAAACTTATGGAAACAATGCCACGCCAAATGTGTGCCGTAATCAAAGCTAAAGGAGGTCCAATGAAATACTAGAGTGTGTGAGATTTCTTTTTGGTCAGGCAGTATACTTTGAACATTCACATGAATTTGCAGGGCTAATGGCTCTGTGAATTGATTATAAATAGAGCCTTATATGTTTCCTTCAAATTGTCTACCTTACATTCCATAACCCTTTTAGCATTTTAACATGGCAGGAAATGCTGGGACCGATAGTTCCTTTGTAGCTGGAGGTTTGCACTGCCCTAGGACCCATAACATATGCTTTGTTATCATGACATGTGACATGCTCATAACAAGCTGAGATGTGCAAGAGATGTAATTCTGGGATAATGGTATTCATACCTGCCTGGGCTTGGATGTGGGAAAGAACACGTGGAGTTTCCAGTGTGGACAGATGAGAGAGATCTCTGGGAGCCCTGACGGGAGAAAACTCATGTTTTATTCTCTCAGTTATGCACTTATTGTTCCTTCTTTATTCTAAGCCTCTCATATACACACACACACCTCGCTCCCATCTCCATCAGTGCTATCGCCGGCCTGTCTCTTTTCAACACAGGCCCTGAAATTATCAGTGATTAAAAGAGGAGGGACGTGCCATGCTATCGTTCCCTTCCTGTTCCCTGTCCGCCTACTGAGTCGATGAAAATCCAAGCACCCCGTCAATCACCTGCATTGGGAGACGTCAAAACCTTTCAAGGTGGTCTTTTTATAGGGTGCTGCTTCCGAAACACCAGGCTGTACAATTAATAGAAGCGGGAGTCAGCAACATCTTATCATGAGATTAAACAGACATTGTTATCAGTGTTCCTACACCAGTTCCAGGGACAGACTGTTTCTGAGCCAAGGAACAACACCCAATGGGCTCCATATTGTTTCCAATAACTACAATCTGTTACAGTCCTCATTATGTAATGTCTCCAGAATAGCTTCTTTCTTTGTGACCGGTTGTTGTTTTGTTGTAAGTGCCTTAAAAGTTCTTCACTGTCCAATCAGGGGCCGGGGCGGGGACGTGACCTTGTGGTATTGCTCAACTGCTGCTGAGAAAAGCCAAGTCAACAAACTGGTTCTGCTGTCTGCATTAAAATTCCTTCACTGTCCAATCAGGTGCTGGGGGTGGGGATGTGACCTTGCTGTATTGCTTAACTGCTACAGAGAAAAGGCAAGTAAACAACCTGCTTCTGCTGTCTGCCTTAAAACGCTTGAAGAGGAATTTCATGCCCTGCGTTGTTTTTTTCTCTCCCCCCTCTGTTTCCTGGGGTGTTAGGAAAAAACATTCACACCCCCAGCAAATCCAGCATCGTCCTTCTGTATCCACACCAGGTCCTGCACCGCCATCTTCTTTTCTGATGTTATGGGAAACTGGCTGTCTCTTCCAGGTTCTTGCAGCTGCCCTACCCTAATATCATGCATGTGCTGCGGTATGTCATCAGGGGGTCGAATGCCAGAATCAGAAAGAGGCCCTCCTGATGACGCACCATGGTGCACGTTATGAAGTTTGCCCCAAAGCTTCCTGGAATGTATGGTGTGAGGCTGCGGGCTGCATCATTCTTGTCTAGCTGAGAACTGCGGAAAGACCTATGTGAGATCCTTAAAAAAAGGTATTTACCAAAAAAGTAATATTGGGGAATGTGCAGGATGAGGGTGAAGGTCCACTTTAACTGCTGCAGAGAAAAATCGGGTCAACAACCTGGTTCTAACTTCTACGGTCCAGCAGGACTGTGTATATTTCATGGACAGAAATATAAGCATTTTTTTGTGTAACACACAACCTGTTCCTGCAGTAAATAGAGTATTTGATGGATGAAGGCATCAAGAACTGCCAGTCACTTTGAGGAACTCCATGGGGGAAAGCTACCAATGCAACAAACTTTACTAGCTTATATAACAATCCACCGTGCACATTCTCAGCATAGCCTGGGGCAAATGCAATTAAGTGGCTCAAGATTGGTACAAAGCTCAGGTAGTTCTTTTTTTAACAGAGTCACTTTATTTTTTGATAACATTACACAACTTGATACAAAACAAAGAGGAAAACTACCTTAAGTGCAATTCCTAAAATCTCCTTATAATTAGCGGTGAACTGATCAGGCAGGTTCCTTATAAAAATAATATTCCATAGATAGGAATGGACACATTATTAAAGATTATTCCAGGCAAACAGCTAGAAAAACCAATGAAATACATATATAGGACATGTTTTACCTTCAAAATAATTTATATCTCTAAGAAGAAATCATCTATCTTATTCATGGTTCCTTTCATACTTGGCAGTAAGGAACTTAGAAGTAGAATGCTATCTCCACATTGCTGTAACAGCCTTCCCTTTATGACTTGTGACCTTGTTCTGTCTCATTCGTATGAGGAGCCACTTCAATTATTGCAATGTAATTTACCCTAAATCAGTCTGCAGGCTACAGCCCCCTTCGGGCTACTGCCCATATACTTCAAGGCTATAGAAATGAGGCCCTGGGAGATGCTTTAATTCCATTGATAACTGTTCCTAGAACATGTATCTTAACAGATATGTCAGAGCTAAAATGCTTTGAGTTGCTTTCTAGGAAATGTGACCAGTTGTATTCAAACCATAGGCCAACATATTGGTGTTTCTAGGTCCTAGGTACCCCATGTCTGTAGCCCTGGACACTCCATTGCTACAAAATCATATCTGATTTGTATGGATAAAAAAAAATCACGCACCTAGAGATGCCCATCTGAGGGCTGAATTAGTTGCGCATAAGCATGGTGTCCCTGTTCCTGCAAGGCCCCCATTGTGCAGACTGACTCATACTTCCCATGTTTCTTGGAATCTCTTGCCAGGCAAGGGGTAGCACACCAGATGTCATAGCGGGTTCACTCAAAGAACGTCACCATTTTGTTTCTTCAATTTCTCCAAGAATGTTGTGATGGTGGTGGCCTTTTGCTCTCCGGAACATTCCTTCTTCCTGCCTAGAACTTGATGAAGTACAAACATTGACATATTACCTGCAGTTATCCACTTACTCTCCCAAAGCATATCTGTAAAAAAAAAGTTAAGGCAACTGGACTTGCTGTATTTTTCTTGAAGACGTTGCACTGGTCATCCACCCGGCCAGTGAAACGTCTTCAAGAAAAATACAGCAAGTCCAGTTGCCTTAACTTATTTTTCACAGATTTACCATGACCTGGATGAATGAGAACCTTCACAGACATCTTCCAAAGCAGTTTGAGGTTTCAAAAATTATTAAAAATCAGGATTGTAATATGCCCCTAAAAAGCCACCGCCAACCAGTGGCGGAGCTAAGGAACAAAGGGCCCTGGTGCAAGATTTTTTTTTGGGCCCCCCCCCTCCAAAAAAAAATGGTGCGTCTGCACCGCCTGCACCAGCGGTAGTTCCGCCACTGCCGCCAACCGGCATATTGGTTCTGCTAGACCTTGTCACAGTCACTTCTCTTCAACTGTGAAAGTGAACCGGTCAGAAAAAGAAAAGTCCCAACCCACCTTCCACCTCCTCCTAGGCACCCTTTAATGCAGCCTTTTCTCAACCTTTTCCCCCAGAGGAATCCTTGGAATAATTTTCAGGTCTCATGGAACCCCTGCAAAAAATGATTATACCAGCAGCCTATAGTACATTAGCGTGATCAGTAAGTTGTAGACAGAAAAAAACTCTAAAGGCCTATTGCCACTGTTGCTGTCTTTTTTTTCCTGATTTGAAATAAATGGAAACACTTTAAAACATAAGTCAATGTGCATTTTAATGTATGTCGCGATGCATTTGACATTAGACATCAGCGCATGTCATGACCTGCATTGACCTGTGTTTTAATATGCATTGCGATGCACGTTATTATAAATAAATAAATAAATAAATTGGTTATTTTCCATTGATTTCAATGTATTCAAAATCATCAAGGGAAGAACACAGCAAAACGAAAAGGTGTGAATGGGCCCTAAGGGACCTTATAATGCACAGAGGAAGGACAGGTAATCAGTCATGGTCCCATGGAGGTTTAATTAAGAAGGAATTTCTTCCCCTTCCTGTGTGCTGAAGGATATACCAGTATATGATTGAATTAAACATTAAACACACAAAAAAACTTGTAATTGAAATCTTTTTATGAGTTTTATTGTAAGATTTTGATCGTAGTTCTGTATATGATGTTGTGATGTTTATCCTTATAGTATAACTAATTCTTAAAGTGTAGGTGTCTTATGGCTATGCAGGGCAGGAAGGAGGCCAGAGATTTTTTCTCACTTCCTGTCATGCTATCAATGTTTTCCTAGACAGGAAGTAAGGTGAACTCTCCAACAGTGACACAAACTGCTTTTTTTTCAGAGTCGAAAAAGGATAGATATTTCTGTCTGCAGGCATCCCAACCTGCAAAAACTAATTTCAAGGAGGTGCTCTCTCCATCCACGGAGAACTTCAGGTCCACTTCTGCTGATTGACAGCTGATATTGGCTATTGCAATTTGAAATGGCCAAAAGTCACCTAACTATTCATTCCTTGCAATCTGTTGTTTTTTTGATAGTGGCTGATTAGAGCATGGTAAACCTTTCCGGGATAACAAGTTTCTCTCGCGGGCGTCAGGGAGCTGCTATCATATTGTGGGAGACTCCCGGAATGTCCGTGAGAGTTGGGATGTCTGCTGTGTCTCGGTTGGAGGTTGAATTGCCACCAAAACAAAAACAGAGGGTAAACCTTCCAATGGGGACACTTGTTCTTTTGCCAACTGTCCTAAGGGGAGAATTCCCTCACATTGGAAATAAATTCTCTCACTTCCTGTTAACTCTAAAGGACAGGAAGTAAGGGGAAATCTCCATAAAAAGAAGCAGATGGTCAAAAACAAAATTGACAGCGGTTTTACTCTCCCCCTACTCCATCCAAAATGAAAAAAAAGTTTTGGCTTTAGATATACGGTACTTTAATCTACAACTAAGTGGTTTAGTTACAATATCTTCTGTATTAATCTATGAGCTAAAATCCGTAACGCGTTTCAATGTTTCCTATATCTCATGGCTGTCAATCAGATAGACAATCAGCTGCCAATTAATATATTGGTCAAATGGCTGGCACTCGTAGGCCTCATTCAGATGGGTGGCAGTCTCCAGCGCCCTCTGAAAAGTGATGTGCAGTGGATCGCTATTCAGAGGGCAGTGGAGCAGTGGTTGTTCAGGAGGCGATACCACCAACTCCTAAAAGCAGGATTTTTATTTTTTAATCCCAATGGGATTTTTGATTTTGTCACCTTGCAGCAAAAATATACAGGATGTCGTTTTTGACCAGTAGTGCTGCTTGTCATACGCGACAATTGGATTGAATGGGACCACAATGCAACCGTGTGGGTACGCGGTTGCGGCACGGTCCCATTCATTCCAATTGTCATGTATGACAATTGGCACCGCCTGTCAAAAGTGACATACTGTATATTTTTTGCCAAACTGCGACGCAAAGCATCATGGTTGCTGCAAAGTTTACATATCATTGCTATCATTTCAGCTGGGAGCTCGGGTGCAGTAAAACCGCACATCAACCGCACAGTTTGACAGCCTATGTGAACCCGTTCCATATATACAGTGCGCCTCACAGCAGTTCTGGGATAAAAGCAGTCTGTTCAGAAATTTAAGTTCTTTAAATGTTTTGCTCCGTGGAGATTTGCAAGTCCAAACAGCATAAGGAATGACAATGATGCCAATGAAAAAAAAAAAACCTCTTGGTTAATTTTGAAATAAGATGTACCGTATATACTCGAGTATAAGCCGTCCCGAATATAAGCCGAGGTACCTAATTTTAGCAAAAAAAACTGGGAAAAAGTGGTTTTATTTTTCCTGGGTGTAAAGGTGGACTTATCCTTTAAGAACAATAAATACCTTATGATTTTCTACTAATATGACATCTGCAAACATCACAGGGAACATTACTGCAAACAATCAGCTGGAAACCCTCCTGCGGTTCTTGTTTAACTTCTCCGCACAGAAGCCGCGCCATTTTATTATTGGGTCACAAATTGCAGCTGATCTGTACGAGATCCCCCACCACCACTGCGCTCTATGAAATCTTCAGTGTCATAACAACATATTCTAGTCTTCCTTCACGCTAATAGGCCCGAAGGGAAAAGGATGACCCCTGATCCACCATCTTTCATGTGATTTTGATGCGTTTCAGAGCAAGTAGGCGGCTGTGCGGCAAGTAGGGCCAGACATATGTTTTGATGAAAACGCTATTTCTATGCAGGTCTGACAGTGCGTGAATGAACCTCATAGGTAATGTTTATAATTTAATGGACAGCTGGAATTATATATATATATAGTATATATAGATGTTCATTAGAATGTATTTCTTCTTCATATTTTATTTTACTAATTAAAAGTAGGCAGACACTTTGAATCTAATCGTAGTGTTTCAAGGCATAAGTATAACCACTTAAAGCATAGTTAACATCCAACTTTTTTTTTTTTTAATATATATAGCTACATGCACACATGTTAAGAAATGTTTATCGGTTTAGGTATTTATTAGCACTTAGAGATATCAGAATATTCCTCATGACAGTTCCAGTGGACCTTCACTGCCCATATCCATGTAAGCTTCCTGCAATCCCCCTCCCCCCGCGCCGTATAAAACATTTTTTTTTTTTTTTCCATTCACTTTTTCTTTTTTGTCTGGCCCTGCCCACCCCCTTTCCGCCATTATTGCCTAGGCAAAAATGATGTGTCCTGCTCCCACAGCCTCCTGGGATATCCCAGTCACGTATCCCAGGAGGCTGCAGGACAGGGCTCACAGCGGCTGGTGTGTGGACCTGACCCTTACTTCCTTGGGGGGCTGGCTGTAGAACCTGAAAGACACAACTGACTCCTGATGACATCAGAGAGTCATAGAAGAAGATGGAGGTGTGACACCTGGGTTGTGACAGCGGATCACAGCAGGGCAATGCTGGATTTGCTGGGCAGGTGAGCATGGTTTCTGAGGAAAACCCATCATAGCAAGTTAGAGAGGATATAGAAAAAAAAGCAATAGAGGTGTGTTCATCTTTTAAGGGGACAATATATCACTGCTGCTCCTGTCCCAATAACATAACCACAGCTTCCAACAACTCAACAAGAAGATTCACTCACTAAATCTTATTGAGCATACAGTACAGCGGTAGGTCAGACAACACTTATGGATAAGCAACCCAGAATATGGATCAAAGGTCCCAGTGTATATTAGGTTGCCACTCTCCCAGCTCTGTGCTATCACAGCAGCCCAGTGACATAGTGGTTAGAACTTCTGCCTTACAGTACTGGGGGGTCCCTGGTTCAAATCCTGGTCAGGGCACTATCTGCAGAGTTTGCATGTTCTTCCTGTGCTTAGGTGGGTTTCCTCCCACACTCCAAAGATATGCTGGAAAGTAAAAATTGGCCCTGTATGTGTTCATGTGAGATAGGGACCTTGGATTGTAAGCTCCTTAAGGGGAATGGACTGAGTTGAATGTGCACTATGCAGACATCTCAACTCTCCCGGAAGCTCCAGGAGTCTCCCGCTATTAGATAGCGGCTCCCGGCCGCCCGGGAGAGAAACATTTTATCCCGGAAAGGTTTAATCTGCTCTATCAAGCAGATTAAACCTTTCCCTGCGATCGTTTTTTTTTTTAATCTAAGTGCTTCAAACAGCGGCACCATATAAAACTAGTAGACATACATTGGACAAGACAATCGAGGGGGAGGGAGGAGCTGACATAGGGAATTAAAGGAAGGGACTGACATTAGAAAGAATAAGAGAAGGAGGGAGGAAGAGGGCTAGGAGAATGTATTGGGAAGTGGATGAGAAGGAGCGGCATTTTGTCTGCACATTACCTTAAGGGTTTTACGAACACAAGCGGGCCAGGAAAGGTGAGCTATAGCATACATAGTCTGCGCTCATCAGCCGAGGCAAAGTATTTGTCAATCCAAGGAGACCATGTCTTTTCAAATTTAGTCATATGATCGTTGAGCTGCGCTGTTCTCTTCTCTTGTGACATTATCCAACTGACATGGTTGATCACACTAGGAATGCTAAGGGTTTTTGTCAACCAGTTTTTAGCTATTTCTCTCTTCGCTGATGTACAGACAGGGAGCACCTCCCGGAAATGAGAGGGACACCTCCCTGAAAGTGCTTCTTTCAGGTTGGGATCCTTGACTATGTAAAGTACTGCATAAATTGTTGGCACTATACAAATACCTGCAATAAATAAGTAATCACAGCTCCTAATTCCTCCTGGGTGTTGGAATGCAGCTAGGATACATATTTGTTACAGTGCCATCAGCTTCTTTTTTCCCCAGAAGGCCAGCATCATTTTTGTGCTGGCCTTCTGGGATATATCCAGGGTCAGCATCTACTTCCTGGACTAAGATGCTGGCCCAGGGATGACACATGTATGTAAATCCCGTGCCTGCATAATAGTCTTTATGTCCTTTACTTTGGGTACACGTGTCACAGATCAGCCCCTTGTTGCTGCCCATCACAGATCAGCCCCTTGTTGCTGCCCATCACAGATCAGCCCCTTGTTGCTGCCCATCACAGAACAGCCCCTTGATAGCTGCCAGAGAGTTAAGATGTAACCACAGTGCTAAAGAGTAGAGAGGTGGGACTGAGAAAATGCTTCTTTCTGCCTGCAGCAGCCTTATGTTATCTTGCTCCTCCCAGCCTAGGCACAATTCATTGACTGGAGTTCAAGGGCTGCTTTTTCATAATAAAATGTACAGTAATAGAAGAAAATTAAATTGTTGCTGTATATTGTGACATGTCAGCCATCTGTTTACGCAAACTTACAACATTACTTATATATTTGCTTTAGCACGCTGGACAAATGGTTATCTTATTCTTATCTTATAGGTTTAGGACCCTTGATTCAGCTTTCACCAAACAGAATCTGCATGAAGTTTGTATGTTCTTGCAGTGTTTGCGGGAGATT
>NW_017307566.1:435935-444511 GCF_000935625.1 Nanorana parkeri
TCTTCCCACAGTCCAAAAGGGTATTGAGAAGTTTATTGGATTCTGTCCAAACTGACCCTAATGTGTCCCCTTTGGGGACAGGGACTGATATAGATTAAAATGGTTCAATACTGTCTGTGAATTGCTATAAATCCAATAAGAATTGTGAGTATGTGAGTGACAGTACAAGAGGCTGATAGCAATAAAGTCACTGCTTAATTTTTACGGTTTCGCTGGGAAAAGTCAAGAACAGTAACAGGATACCAAGAGACGAAGGGGTTGCATTATTTTAGCTCTGCAGTAAGTTAGTTCTAGTCTATTCTGCCCTGTCATTGATTTTTATGTTCATTAAGTTGAAGTGTTATATCTTTTTTGGTATTGATACTTTTTTTTTGCTAATAAATATTTGATAAAGGGTCTTCACATGATACAAGATTCCCAGAACATTATACGTTTCCTAATGAAAGAGCACAGCAGTAGGTGTTTACTTTCAGGCTATCTTTCTAACTGAAACTCTTTACAGAACCATACAGAGGGCATAGAGAAGGGGAGTAGGTCTCTCCTCAGCGTAATCTGAGTTTTAGTTATTGAGGTTTGTTAAAGCAGTAAACGTGTAAATGAGCCTACAGCACCATCTGCTGACTGGAGATACGAAATATGAAATATTCATACACACAGTATATCATATTATGTAACTGAAGAAAAAGAAAAATGTCCTGAACATAATTAAAAGGTATATACATAATACCATACATTCCCTTTTACATAGCATTCAGCTGACATTTGTGTATAGATCCTCTTTGTGTTGGCGTTGAGATAATTATTTTTGAAGAGTGCAAAATTATTTTTCACCGCACTTCATCAGTGACCCAACAATACACATATTGTCTAATAAATGATATACTATACCATGTGATGGTTTTCTAGGTTTTAGAACCTCCACAGCAAGCATGTGTTTCAGTTAATTAAGCAACATACAATTCAGTCAGTAACCATTTCAATGCATAGCACTTTCTGGTGTTAACCTTTGGACCTCTGCTGTACATAACGATTACATATTGGATTCCTTTTACTGAGTGCATAGTAATTAGCTTGTTGCACATATGGTCAATTAGCAAACTTCACCAACACTGCAACGCCTATAGAACAATCCCTATAGAAATATGTTAACAGGTCTAATTTGCTTTCTAGTCTAATGTTGGACTGGCAATGTTCTGCAACAAGCAACTGGCTGTATTGTTGTTTATTATTGTGTTTTATGCCTAGTGCATTCTATCCCCCTGGCATGCAGTTATTAAACCAGCCCCTTCCTACTTTGCCATGTTAAGTTTAGATTCAGTTTCTTCCTCATTGTGTTAAAACCATTCTCCATTCAGCTGGTGTTTTTAAAATTGTAAAGTGTTTTATACTCAATTAAGTCCACCTTCCGGGTCCCTTATCATAGCCATTTCTAGGTGCAGGGGACCGGAAATCTAATGCTGCAGATGTGTCCAGGCCTGCCAATCCCTGATAGATCCCTTGCACTGGTGTCTTCACCTGCAGACTCTCTTCTGAATCCTGAGAGGACCCCAGCGTTGGACACCTAATAGAAAGTGTCGTGGAGGCAGTGATGTGGACAGATGGACCATGCCTTAGAGAAGATTTAAGCATCACATGACCATGCATTTAGGTAAGTTACTCATAGTTAGGTGATTCTACTCTTAAAGTGACACTAAGAGTTAAATCTTAAAAATACATTCAAGTACCCTAAATATTAAAGGATAACTATGAGCAGGCCCGTCTTTCATACTGATCGGACCCTGGGCAAACATTTTCTTGGGCCTCCCTCCCCCAGGAATTTCTCTCACCTCCCCAACACCCAGGAAAAAAAAAAAAACAGCACACATAGATCATAGACTTCTCTCAAACAAACTTTGACTGCAGGATTTCAAACCGATTGCAAGCTCAGCCGTTTATATTAGGAATGCACCGATATATCGGCCGCCGAAACATATCGGCCGTAAATGCCACTTTAGGCATAATGCCGAAAGTGCCATTTCCCCTACCAGGGCTATGTGGGGTTTCACCACATAGCTTCCCCTACCCCAGCGTCAGGCCCTTCTTCAACCTTGGGCACCAGCTGCTTGGTACTCCTGTGATCAGAGGCGGCTCTAGAGTTTGCGAGGCCTTAGGCGAAACCTAAACATGAGGCCCCACTCAGGCCTGTGGGGTCTCACCAGGTCTCTGTGGGGTTTAACCAGGCTGGTGAGACCTCACAGAGCCCTGAATAAACCAGGGCTCTAACGGACGGGGGAGGGGGCGGGTACAGCTGGCTCTGCCTATCTAGAGGTAGCTACAGCTCGCGGTATACTGAGACGCTGCAGCTGAAGCGGATCCCGACATTTATGTCTTGATCCGCCCAGCTGCGTGAGTGACAGCTGGCTCTGCCTATCTAGAGGCAGAGCCAGCTGTTCCCGCCCTCTCCACCGTCCTCTCCGCCAGTCAGCGCTGGAGGATCGGAGCGGGGAGGGGGGAATCAAGTCCCTCCCCTGTGTTCACTCACTTCCTGATCGACTGAGCTGACCTGTGACAGTCTCATTGTCCCAGGTCGGCTAGAACTATGAGGATGAGTGAAAAGCACTCACCTCATAGTTCTCCTTTAATAGTTAAGGTACTTGAATGTATGTTTAACATTTAACTCCTGAGTTTAGTGTCACTTTAACCTTGGTAAGTTGGACGCTGTCTGTGTAATTTTGCCAAAGAGTTAGTTTAGACCACAGTGAGGTCTTGTGGACTGCTCAGACATATCAGTGTTTTGATCTTAAAGACCTGTGCTTCTATTACACATGGCTCATTCACCAGTTACATATAAGGTATTCATTTTAGATAGAGTAATGAAGGGTTAGTCACATTTTTATTGCTGTCATTGTCCTGTTGGTAAGACTTATCTCAAATTTGTTTTGGTGACCATTATCACAGAGACAGAAATTGAGGAGAAATCCCAAAATTGTGTGCAAAACTCAGAGCAACAGGTGAGGAAAAAAATGGGTAAATATAATACAATGACAAGCTGCCATTAAGACTCCATTCAGACTTGTGAATGGAGCCAATGGGTTGAGTATTACAAATTGCTCTGTGATACTCATATGAACAGCTGTGGACAGGAAGTCCTATAAAAAGCAATGTCAGCTCCCACGCGTGTTCTCATGTAATTTGACATGCTGCAATTACCTGTAGACAATCAACCCTGGGTGCAAATTGTTTGATTCGTGAGGCTCATCCAATTGTCCCTATTTGCAAGTGTAAATGGGGCCTAAGAAGAGGAACTTGGGGGTCATATTTAGATACATTTTGGGGGCTAGAGAGCATATTAGTGGGAGAAAGTGTAATTGTACATTTAACCAAGAAAACATTGAGTGATTTCAAATGCTTTGGAATTCACAGGGAATAAATACATTTCAAAACATACAAATATTATTTTCTATCTATAAAGGCGGACTTGGCAGTGGAATACAAAGTCCGCCTTGTACGTCTGGGCCCCTGTAAAAAATTGCCTGCTGACAGTATGTCTTAAATGTGCCTGTAAAGAAGAAATTAGATTATATTCTTATCTTAATCCACCTACTGCTCCTAGGAAAGATTGATGTCAGGTTCCTTTTGGCACGATCCTGGGGTATACAGAGCAGTCAAAAACTCTTAAAATTGACCGGTGTTACTTCTTGCAAATATTGGGCTGGTCTACAATCTGTGGAATGTATATATTGATACCCTACCCAGCCAAGCAAAACACTGGGATAAGGTACAAAATCGAACTTTTTTTCTCTACAGGTATATTTTAGACATGTTATCTGCATGTGATTTTTACAGGCAAGTTCTGCTTCCTAGAAAAAAAATGCTTTTGTTTTTAAATTTCTAAATAAAAAAAAAAAATTAAACATTTACACCCCCCATGAACATCTAAGCATTTTGTCACCCATTTCCCTGTGTGTGACAATGCTCAACACCAAGATCTTCTTTTCAATTGTAGCCATCCACATCTGTGCGCTCTGCCACTTACTGTATAGCTTGCCACATATGTGCCGCTCTGTCTCTCGTGCCAAAAAGTACATGAGCTTTTTATGGAGCAAAATTGGGTGTTTTTGGCCCCATAGATTTCTATGGGAACACCAGAAAAACTTTTGAAAAACGTGTGTTTATGTGCATTTTTCAGGCGCTCCCATTTTAAAAGCCTATGGGGCCAAAAACACGCCATTCTGCTCCTACACAACCAGTTGCATGTAAAAACATCTAAAGAAAGCCTTTAAAACCACCTGGTTACGCTCATGCTATTTATGAACGGGGCTAAATGAAACACAGTAAGGCCTTGTATAGACAGGTGGCAAAGGGGCATCATGTCTCAGTGCTTGTCAAATTTGACCATTGCAATCAATGGAACTGTGCCGCAAATGGGTTCGGCACAGTATTGCAATTGAAAACTCCTACTGATGAGATAAGAAACAGAGAAAACAATGTCACTCAGGAGGCGGCAGTATCGCCTTCTGAATTTCTGACAGCTACTGCTTTACCACCTCCTGAAAAGCGATATACCGTGGCAGTGGTAGGCACCTAACAGGGCCTAAATAACATTATACTTTCCTTTAAAAAACAACTAGTGTTCCTTATTTGACTAAAGCCTCTGCTTTAGTGTCTTCTGTATACAATAATATGCATTTATATTGCTATAATGAGGCTCTACTATGATTTAGGCATACTGAGAAATAGTTATTCTCCATTTTACGCTTGTCTCTACTAGAAGCTCCGGTTCAGCCTTTTCATTATCATTGTAATAATAGAAACTGTATCCACCTGCCAGTCACAGCACTCTACTGAGAACACTATTTCCACGAGCAGAGATTAGGAATGATCAGAGTATTTTCTATTTTATATGCCGGTCGATTTAAGCATAATTAGCATAATTAGGTATCACGTTCCTTAATGACTACAGGTGCCGCTCTATATTTAAACAAAAAAGGACAATGCGGTCAGAGAGAAAGACCGGGATGTAACAGTTAGGAAGGGGGATTGTGTTTTTCACATGCTGGCTTCATCATAAGCTGAAATAAATAGCCTGGCTGCTTGATTCCGTGAGCAGATACTTTATAACAAAAATGTATACAACTGAATTTAAAGGTTCAATACACCTAATGACCGACACTTGAATTATTTGCACGTCTTGATGAGTTAAATAACCTTGTGCTTTCTCATTTCTTGGGGATTT
The DNA here is from genome assembly GCF_000935625.1 of Nanorana parkeri. Lineage (NCBI taxonomy): Eukaryota > Metazoa > Chordata > Amphibia > Anura > Dicroglossidae > Nanorana > Nanorana parkeri. Next base: position 441,151 of record NW_017307566.1, read on the forward strand.
CGGTGGTGGGACATTGGAGTCAAATGTTTCAAAGTTTAGCTACCAGCAATGGCCATTACAAAGAAGATCTATAAGATTTATGATTTATTTAGTATTATGAAGAATGCAGAAATAGAAGTGAGATTCTAAAGCAGAAAGAAAGAGGCTCCAAGACAGAAGCTGGAAAATACAGAATGGGTATCTTAACACTAGCCAATGGGTAATACCACCTAGCACCATCTGCTGAATGCTTAATGATCATTTAAAGTGGAGCTTTCAGAAACCTTACAAGTCTACATGAACAAATTCCAAATATTTTACAATATACAAAAAAATATTAGGTTACATTTAAAAAAAAAATCATTATAAAGATGTCCTTGATCTCCATTCCAGTTACATTGCCTGAGATGATGTCATCAGTCTGCTGCAGGCACGAGGAAGAATTTCCTGAGTCTACCCTCCCTCAGTAAGTAGACTGCAACTTTTTAACCATGTAGCAAGTCACAAGTAGGGATGTGCTTGACTTGCATCTGAAATTGAGTTTGTCCGAACCCAGAAGGAGGTTTCAGTGACGGCTCAATAAGATGTGGCCGGGGGGAATTCCCAGTCCCGCATCTGCATGTGAACAAAGGGGTGTGATGATGGTGATATCATTGATCTTATATAGCCATATGGCTATGTTAGGTCAATGTCATTGAACCATTCTGGGCATTTCACAATATATGTACTGACAGCTTCCTTCCGGGTTCGGACGAACTCAAGTGCAGACCGAACCCAAGAACCCATCTCAGTCAAGGAAGTAGATTGCGAGCAACTGACTCTAGATGATACCCAAACAAAGAGGGCACCATCTTTTCTGCAGAGAAAAGCAGAACACATTGACTTAGGGAGTGGTAATAAATACCTGGAAGTTTTATCCTTTCACATAACTTAGCATTGCTTTAGCATGTATTAACTTAACATGAAAAAATATCTGATGTTAGGTCCACTTTAAAAAGAACCAGTCTTATTCTAGAATAATCATTGTTTAAGTAATCCTGTCACAAACCTTGGCAGGCTGAGCATTCATTAAAAAAAGCTCATCAGCGAAGGATACTTTCAGCAGAAACTGTCAAAATGTCAAGACAACCCAGTCAATCCAGAGATATGGAAAAGGAAAGTTATATGTAAATCTCATTTTTTTTAATTCCAATTTGGCCCTGCCACCTCCTCATTGATCAGTCAGTATGTCCATCACATTAAAGAACACATGGACCAGTCTCCCTGCCATGCCAATCTTCGATTTTTTAGTAGGGAGCCAGCTGTGAATCAACAAGAAGTCACAGCTACATCCGAATTCCAAAATGGCAGCATGGAAGAGCAGAAGCCTTGAGAGTTATTGGCTGCATTAAAGACAGCCCTAAACTTCATAGTGGGGTAAGCAGGTGTTTCTTAGGAGTCAAGAGCTGTTGACTGTAAATTTCCGCCTAGCCTTGGAAGTTCCTCTGTAAAGTACTACAGGAAGTCAGCTGTGCATTGGGAAAATGAAAAATTTTATCAATACTTACCATAATTTTCCTTTCTTGGTGCCATTTCCATGGCATCATACCCATGATGTGCTGCCATGTAGGCACCAGGAGATGAGGGACCGTAAAAACAGGCAGTTGAGCCACGTTTTTAATGCCCCCGAACTGCCCACCTAAACTCTAACATGGCAACCGCTCAGGTATGTACATGCCGTGACCATAATCCTTTGTATTGCAGCAAATTTTATACAGCATGTCACATTTGGTCAGGTTATGCCGCTTGCCATATGTGACCATTACAATCAATGGGACCGTGCTGCAAGCACGTACCAACTCATTGGCACACAGTTGCAGCATGGTATTATAGTCCAAAGTCCTCATTCGGATGAAAAAACGCCTGTAGACCAGCTGTCATCTGCACTCTGAAAAGTCATCCACTGTGGATCGCTTTGCACTGGGCACCACATGTGTAAACGAGGCCCAAATCTGCAACTTTCATTAAAATAATTCCTGGACTTTTCCTGAGATAGGGTGACAACGTTCTGTCCCTGTCTTCCAGTTGTGGTTCCAAGTTGTGAAATGGTCCACCAATGCCATGAGCAAACCCGCCCCTAATGAATGCCATGCGGCCATCACTGGAGTACATGTAGACAGAAAGTGGCAGCTAAGAGGCTGCAGGCAATCATCAGCACAAATATATATAAAAAATGGATGTAAAAGATTAAAACAAATATTTTACTGTTTTGAAATTCAACCGTTTATAATACACAATGTTTTAGCAAACAAAAGTTCATTTAGTTTGCGTTTTTGTTCCTGACAAGCTCTTTGAATATTTACATACTGTCCAGCATATGTCTTGGAACTTCTTGCACAGCCTCACAGAGAAACACAAGCACACAGTCAGATATGCATGCGGCACATGGCTTGGAAAAACAGGAAGGAAGCCACAGCTTTATTCTCTACCTTTTTCAATACAACAGAGTATATACCATAGATATAACAGAACTTATAAACACTGCCATCTACTGACCAAAATGTATACTGCAATAGTTGTTGCAAGAGATACAATAATGTGTATTCTAACAATATGTTATTAAATGCTTTTATAAAAGAAAGAAATCCTTTATATGTATTATCCCGATGCAAATTTCAAATCTTAGGTAAAATGTTGCTCCAGGCTGCATCTCATTCTGTTACCTGGCTTACTCCACTCTCTTTATATGTAGCTATACATGTGCTGTGCCTACAGTGAGTGGATGGCTGGGATTTGTGTGCGCAGTCATTTGAGAATAGTTTTCTGTCTGCATTAAGTGCATAAAGGATTATAGAAATGAAAATACACTAAACCACGGGACTAAATTATTCATCTTTCTACATTGTTTGTAAATCTGACTTGACATGTGCTAGAAAAAATGATTGCATGTAATGCCGCCTATTCTATGGCTCTATACAACAGGGAATTAACCTCTTCTTATCATACAGCCCTAAGACACATACCTATAAATATATGAGACGTAGCTTTCATTAACAAAGGTCTCCAGGCAAATATACTATATAACAACCATTAGTCCACTTGCTGAGTTACCTCAGCAAGTGTTAACTAATATTTCATTCAGGTATTGCAATTTCTGAAAATATGCACCTGAAAGAGAAAATCAGCCCTGTAGTGAGAGGTTGACTTAGGTCATTATTTTAGAAGGGTAGCTATGGGTATAACATAGTCATCTTAGGGCTCTAGGACATTCAAGCCAATCATTTAGCTTCCATTCACAGTTCTGCAAATGCCTGGAAATTGGTAACTCCTTGGATGCCCCTTCATAGCCCTCAGGAAATACCCTGTACCTGAAGATATAAGGCAGCATGGGACAACCCCCCCC
>NW_017307566.1:444711-464224 GCF_000935625.1 Nanorana parkeri
TGTTCCTCTATCACAGCAGGGTGTCCAGACCTTCCAGAAGTGACCAATTGGCAGGCCCCACAAGGTTTGGACTCCTTGCTCTGATGGAGGGATGGAGTGTTGAGGGAGCGTGTGGAGGGTATCCGTGGGTTAAAGGGGGGTAGACCCATCCTCTCTTATATCTGGAAGCATATCATTATCAGTGGGTTGGGGCTTGTCCAATGCTCCCTTATATCTGGAAGCACTGGGTATTTCCCAGTTTTGAAGTCTGTCAAGAAGCAATGGAGCAGCAGGGGAGCAGCAGGGGAGCAGCAGGGGAGCAGTGAAAGTAAATAGATGGGGGAATTTGTTCTTTCAAGGGAATCTGTCAGTGTGCTCTAAATGGGCAATGTCACAGAGCCTTTGTTTAAAAAAAAATCCATAATGTTGTCAATTGCTTGGCCATCTAAGAAAACCTATGTGAGTCTATGGTAAATAGTAAACGCGATCCTACCCAGACAGAAGTGTAAAGAAAAATCAATATGTAAAACAAGAATTATCTTTCCGCCATAGATACGCAAATGATCTTTTTGCGTATCTATTTTGCCATCTTACATGACATTAATAATTCCGCACTTCTAGTTCCATCTTAAAGTACATTTGTCAGATAAAAAACATAGTATAACTAAGCTGTGTGGGTGATAGCAGACACTGTTAGATGATGGCCATACTTCTATCAGCTTGAAATAGATCTACACTACCTGCTGGGAGCTGACTCAACCGACCCAGTATTGTGTGTATAAAATGTGCAGAAATGGCCACCATATAACTTTCTACAAAAAACAACAAAATATGCAGATATATGGACTAGTTATGTCCATAGTTATGGGGAGTTGTGGTCATCATTGGTTGGATAGTGAATCCTGTGTGATGGTGGAGACACACGCAATTACTAGCACACGCAAGGGTGGCTCCATAGGACTCTGCAGGGGAAAGGAGCCACCCTAACACAGGATATCAGGGCCAGTGATCAGGGGGCCAGCTGATTCTGCAGGAAACTAAAACTTTTAAACATCAAAGTGCATCATGATGGTCCATTGTAAATGATGTCATCAGCATTTGAAATGACTGTAATGTTACTTTATGTTTTAATGCACACACACCAGCATGAATTAGTGTTTTTTTTGTTTTTGTTTTAGCTGCCTGGAGTTCGGCTATAAAGACTGACCCTATACCTGTATCGGGAACATCCCATCTCTACTTCCTGCCGGGGACAAAACCTATTCATAATTTCCGTAGGAAGACGAATGAAGGTCATTCCATCAGAGGTGATGATTAATTGCTGTAGCAAGTCTGCCCCAGAATTGCAGATGGAAATTGGGACACTTTGCTTCCAAGAGCTACGTTCTGGCAAAACATCTGGGCTCCCAGAACGCGTTTGTGCTTCAGTGAGCCTGCCCGTCACGGCTGCGTAGAGCCGGAGCTATCAGTGATCAGAGCTGACCTGTCAAACGTTCAGCTTGTTTTTCCTGTGCTATATGGTGGCACCAACCCTCAACATTGCGGTAAACAACCGGAGATCGCATTGCTCAATGTTCAGCTCTTGTCTCCTCGGATATTCCCCCCAGACACCATGCTATGAATATTTTCTTAACAAGATACAAATGACAAGTAGGAGGCTGTGCATTTTGTCACCATTAAATCCAACATCAGCAAATGAAGCCAAATTTTATTTTGTTGTGCACAGAGTGGAAAGGGATTAAAACCCCTGTCGTGTTTTATTGCTGTCTGTGTCCCCGTTATGGAGCGCCACCCTCGCTATTCGTCCTGGTGACCGTTATCACTGAAAGTGAAAGAAAATCCCAAATTTTGGGTTGTCACCAGAAAAGGAAACCTCCAATGGGGGCACTAGTTTTGGTGGGCACAAGGGATTTCTTTGGAAGGATTTCTTTTCACTTCCAGTTCTGGCTATCGGACGTAAAGGAAAATCTCCCCAGTGGGACACAGATGGCAAAAAAAGCTGATGGGTTATAACCATCCCTTACTCTATTCAAAACAAACAAAAAAAAAGGTTTTGGCTTCAATTCTACTCTAGAGGTCCAATCTAGCCCTAGTAATTTACCTTATACATCTTGCTACCCTGCAGTTGTCGCATCCACATATCTGAATGAATCTGTACCTTGTCCAATGAAACAACAGCTTAAGAACCTCTCAGGATCATGTGAGAAGAGGCTGCAGTCCTGCTAAGAAGCACATGTGAGAAGTTCGTTAAAACTGGGAAGGCAAGCCCCTGGAAAAGGGAAACCAGGGTCCAAAAGTTGCACATGGCTACTCAAGTCTGCCATATACCCTTATACAGCCATTGACTTTTACCTGCATGGAGTTTGCATGTTCTCCGTGTGCTTAGATGGGTTTCCTCCGGGTACTCTGGTCTCCTCCCACACTTCAAGATCATGCTGGTAGGATAATTGGCTCCTGTCTACATTGGTCTTTTATGCATTCATGTGAGATAGGGACCTTAGACCGTAAGCTCCTCCAGGTCAGGGACTTATGTGAACGTGCAGTATGTAAAGCGCTGCATAAAAATTGTTGGCGCTATATAAATACCTGTAATAAATAAATAAATAAATATGGCAGGCAGTACGCAGCACCTGAATTACGTAACGCCAGAATTTACGGTGTGCGGTCACAGCCCGCAGCGATGTGCATGAGCCCTTTAACTGAACAAACCTAGAATGAAAAACACAATGCTATCCAAGTCCGTAGAATACAATAATCATTTTCTATCTGAATATAATATCTCAAAGCCAAAGCGAGATGCTTTAATTTAGAAAATCTCTTTATTAGCATTTGCTGCGTCGAGTGTAACAAGCAAAAATGTCCTATGGGACCAGCGAGCATAAGCATTCTAATTATTTGTTGAATGCGGCATTTGGTTGTTATTTTATTTTTCTTTGCTAATAGACAACGAAAGAAATGAAAACATAGCCGTTGAGGTCTCCGTTGCCTGTCTGTAAAGAGTTTGTTCCTGGCAGGCTGGTTGCAAAGGGCCACAGATGGGTCTATAAGACAGGAACGAGGTTAACAAACAGAGCTGTATGATCCTACATGTGGGCCTGTCAGGAAAGAGCGCCGTATCCCTGCAGCCCCGAATATCCTATTAATAAACCCAATCAAAACGGAATCCCTGTGTGCGTGCTGGGCGAGGGGGACGGGGGGAGGGGGATAGCGGGGGGAACTCTCATGACAGTGACCCTCAATGGAACCATACAAGCCAGTAGACCACAGGAGCAGCTCCCCTATCCTGTTGGTTACCGTAGTTTCTGTTGCCGTGGCAACCCTGTGAATGGATGTATGTGTGAAGATGGTTAATTAGTGAATCCACTGAGGAAGACCCTGCAAGGAGAAAAAAAAAAAGAAACCTATCCGCTCCGGAGGCCTGCGAGGGATTTATGGGTGCAAAAGGGTTAAGAAGAGGAATGTTATTCCAATAACAGGGACTTTAAAACTCTGGGGAGAAATGTTATATTATGAATGTATCGGTGCTTCCATACCTTCTTGTGAAGATATAAAGTCATGCACGCAGTGAAAATTTAGACTTGATATCCTATCATCTGTCCCTTAATACTCTGTTCACAAGATCGGTGGCCACTATGGCCCCTATCACCCCCGCCCACACACACCGCAGCCACCGGTCTTGTACATTCCCCCATTCTGTACTTTAGAAAGCGAGAGGTGATGCAATTACGTCATTGTAGACCCATGCAAACAGTAATGCGTAGTTTAGTTGATGGTGGGCAGAGTCAAAAGCCAATCAATGTAACACTTGTGATTTGCCACACACATGCCCCAGAGGTCCACCCATTCTGGACACTAATTACCCTGGCACAATGGGAATCATAGCCTCAGTGCTCACCTACATGCCCACTCATAATGCACACTAATTCCCTGGGCACAATGGGAATGATAGGAATTGTAGTCTCAGTGCCCACCTACATGCCCACTCATTCTGGACACAAATTTCCTGGGCATGATAGGCATTGTAGTCTCAGTGCCTGTCCACATGCTTGCTCATTCTGAACACACATTTCCTGGGCATGATAGGCATTGTAGTCTCAGTGCCCGCCCACATGCCCGCTCATTCTGGAAACAAATTTCCTGGGCGTGATAGGAATTGTAGTCTCAGTGCCTGCCCAAATGAACGCTAATTCTGGACACTAATTCCCTGGGCACAATGGGAATAGTAGCCTCAGTACTTGACTACATGGCCACTCATTATGGATACTAACTCCCTGGGCACAATGGGAATGATAGGAATTGTAGTCTCAGTGCCCACCTACATGCCCACTCATTCTGGACACAAATTTCCTGGGCATGATAGGCATTGTAGTCTCAGTGCCTGTCCACATGCTTGCTCATTCTGAACACAAATTTCCTGGGCATGATAGGCATTGTAGTCTCAGTGCCCGCCCACATGCTCGCTCATTCTGAACACAAATTTCCTGGGCATGATAGGAATTGTAGTTTCAGTGCCTGCCCACTTACCCATCCTTTCTGGACACTAATTCCCTGGACACATACGGTAGCAATTCAAGTCTCAGTGCATTCATTTTGGACACAAATTCCCAGAGCATGATGGGAAATGTAGTCTCAATGTGCAATGATGAACATGAACAATTGATCATATGCATTAATGTATATAGAGCCCATATCAATACTGCATATACTTATACATTACACACTGCTACATATACATCATATGTATGATTAGTTGTTTGTTTTCATTGGTGGATAAACTACGGTGGTATATGTTTTATGTGTTTTCAATATTTTTGTAATAAACAATATGTTTATTGTTTTCTTAAAAATGTTGTATTCAATAAACAAAATCTTTAAAAAAAATAATGTATTCACTGTGTTTGACACATTTGAGCCTCATTCACCCATGCACCCCCTTCCCTACACCTCTCCCATACACATCTCAGAAACCTGGCTTTTAGCAACCGGGGACACTCTGACCGGCATCCCTCCCAGCTCCTAACAACCAGTGGCATCACTGGTTGCTAGGAGCTGGGAGGGATGTCGGCCAGAGCATCTCAGGTTGCTAACAGCCAGGCGGGGAGATGTTTATGGCCCATACACATCTCCCTGCGCGGATCTCGGAAACCAGAGCATATGGAAAGATGTGTATGCGGGCTGGATACTCTGGCTGGCGTCCTGGTTGGCTCCTAGCAACCAGTGACGTCAGTGCTAAGAGCCAGATAGGCTATTGCCCTTACCACACCTCTAAAAAACGTTCTGTGGTGGATCTATTTTTAAGGGCTGTGGAGCGATTGTGTGCTGGTGCGCAGAATGTCAAGGGGAATAAACGACCTAGTGATTCCCCTTCATGGAAAGGCAGCGACCATTTTGTTCACCTTTTTTCCCTCCTTTTCTGTTTCTTCTTCGGTTGTTTTCCCGCTCTTTTTTGCTCTATCCCAACAGGATTGGTCGGAATAATATCCGGGCAGACTTACCTTGGTTTAGGCGGGAAAAGCTGCAGGTAGCAACAGCCCCTGATTGGCTGAAGAGGCTTATAAGAATATTGATCGTGGTGACCTTCTCACCTTTCTTCAGCTGACAGCAACAGAAGAGCTCCCCGCCCTCCCACCCTATACGTTTTGAGATATCTCTGTCGCGGTATTGTTTATGTGGTCCGTCACCTCCCAGGGGGGGACATTTTAAAAGATGTTTACAAATGTTTAGCATTATTAGTGTGCTTGGGCCTTTCTAGCCAAGTACTAGTTGAAGATTTAATTATTTATATATTTTAAAGATTTAATTTATGAGTAAACCAATAAAAAATGCCACGGCCATTTCTTGCCACTTGGAGTGTGTTCGTTTTTTATTTAGAAATAATAACGATGCTTGTTTGAGTGTCGCTTGCTTTTCCATGTGATACTGCTACCTCCTGAATTACTTTTTTTTTTTTCTTTTTTGATCCCAGGGAAAATTTTACATTATAAAATGGTGCAGCAAATGCTTGGCATGTGGTTGCACTATAGTCCCACTGACTTCAATGGCTGCATTTGGCAAGCACCACCGCCTGTCCAAAGTGAAATGCCAAAGTATCATCGTGGCAATGGCAATGTAAACAGCCCTGAACAGCCTCTGTGTTAGTTTGTAGGTAGACAGTTGGTTGGGGGTGGTAAAACCGCGGATGAATCGCCTGTTTTCATCGCCGTTTTGCCGCCCGTGTGAACATAGCCTCAAAGTCCCGTTTACTTGAATAGCATGCCTCCTTTTCTGAATAGTAGTTTTTGGCATATGATGTCTGTAATCACCTCCAGTCCTCTCCTCCTATAAGCTATGGGTAGAGCCATTCAAAGCCTTAATTCTGCCAGGCACTTGAAGTGGATGAATGAAATCAGCATTGTATTCCCTGTAGGGCTGCCGACTTTTCTGGGAGGAAAAAATATTCCAGTGTTCTCACTGCAGTTGCTATTTATTACAAATGTTAAGATTAACGGGGGGTATAACTGCGACAGATGAAGAGAGGCCAGTAAGGTCAGGGGACGTGAATGTAACTGCTACTGCCCTTTATTAACCAACCCTGTTCTCCTGTTGCATTTTGTACTGTAGCTTTTACACATACCTTCATCTTTCAGGCTCCCGTGGGTGTATTAGGCTTACTGCAAAAGAAGAAAGTTTAAAGCTGAACTCCAGGCAAACAGCTAAATATACAGACTTAAATACATTTATGAAGGCTGGTTTACCTTGTATATCTGTGCTTTCAATCTTGAGTTTTCAACAGCTCTGCCATGTAGCACAGACCTATCCCTGCAGGGGAGGAGACCCAGTAGTCAGAGGTGGACTTCTGGGTCATGTGATCGCTGTCAGTGAATGTCACATTGGTCACTTGATCTAGACCCTATCCCACTGGCTCCTGATTGTAAACAGTAACCGGGAGCTATTGGTGACAGCTCGGTCACTGTGCTGGGAGCACCCAGCTTCCAGCACAGAACAGTGGGTGGCTTATGTATATATATATACACACACATAGAGATGATGAACCTTCACATTCTCAAATAATTCATCCCCACACAGCTCCCTCCTTATGTATCATTTCCCCCTCCTCTTTCAGATTGTAAGCCCTCAGGGGCAGGGCCCTCCTTACCATCTTGTATTGTATTGTAACTGTAATGTCTTCCTTATATTGTAAAGCGCTGCGCAAACTGTTGACACTATATAAATCCTGTATAATAATAATAATAATGTTAAAGTGCACCCTCAGACGTGAGGCAAATATGTGTTACATCACCAGGAGTCCACAAGTCCACTGTCCACACTGCACTCATTTCCAATTTATTATACACAATCCCTTCAGCCCACATCACAATGAATGGATGCGCTCATGCAAATGTTGGCACGAACAGAATTAATGAAACAAAATGAAGACATCTGAATGCATCTACGTATGAATTCATTAGTGCAGTAAAAAAAAACTAATGAATGGAAGATTACATATATGGATGTGAGTTAATTACCAGGAAGCTTGAGAGAAAGGAAGACACAAGATGGAGTCAGGCAGGACTGGGTTCTCAGCAGGAGATCTAGTAACAAAAAACATGTCTGTCTGAAATTGGTTAAACAGACTGACACAAATAATGGGACATGGTCCTTGTTAGAGAGGCTTGCGCTATATGGTTCACCAATGGAAAGCTTGAGTCAGACTAATGAAGGATTATAATAGGAGAGGTGTACAGTAGCTGATAGACTCATAAGGCCTTGACCTTGTACTCCAATAATCATTTTCATGGTTTTCTGTGAAATAAATATGAGCTAATGCTATAGATTTGCAGCCCTTTTCCCGAGTGTACCCTAAAACTGGCCATACATGTATCCGAGTTCGTCTGATTCAGCAGTCACAGGGCCGCCTGCATTCTACTAATTTAGGAAAAGGACCTATATCTGTAATAAGATCAAAATTTTAAGTTATTACTCTGAGTCTAATCCTTAATTTTTATTGTTTTGTTTCCTGTGAAACGTGTTGTATGTTTGATCAACACAACAAATGTTTTTATGGACATTGGTTTTGGCCTGGCGGTCTTCTTTCTGTCCAATCTCTGAGTTGCTTCCTGTATCTCCCATTGGAAATTGTGAATTGTTGAGCTGCCTAACCATAAGCTAATGAGCTACTGTAGATCACATTGGGTCTATTATAAAGGATAGCAAGAGACCGCTTCCAGCGCCTCTGAAAATAATTCTCATGATTTAAATATTACAATAGCTGGCTTGGGATATTAAAGCATTTTCCCATAAAGTGTATGGTCAGCTTAACTAGTATTTTGCAGCAGGTAGAAATTTGTAGAACGGAATCTATGGAAGGGGTCACGTGATTTATCATTTTTCACCATACTGATTAAAAAAGTAACCTTTTTTTAGGATGAACTTTTGTTCCTGCTCAGAAACAAAGTCTCCAAGTCTCTGCATGTTACATAACCATTTTTTAGCCAAGGGCTAAAAAAAAACATTTAAAGCCCAATGCCAGGCAAATATCTTTTATTTAGTTCTGGAAGGAGCAGGGAAGGGCTACAGCCTCTGTCAGGTTTGTGCTCCTGCTGGGGTGATTGCTTCCCTTCCTCTCAGAACAGGAACAGATGGGAAATCTTTCCAACAGGGACACGGACAAAAAATAATTTAGGGAAGGGTTAGAACTTCAATTTCGGACATTTTTTTTATTTTTCTGTCTGTGCCCTCAGGTCCCAGTGGCAACAGCTCCCCCCATTTGTTGAATGGGTGTCACAGAGACAGGAAATAAGGAAAAAGCTCTTTACTGGGATCACAGACAGAAATGTAACTTTTCTTCATTCTTTTCAATACCTCCCAACCAACATGGGGCCTCACACCTCCTTCTGCTAAAAGAAACTCAAACAGGAAGGGTGGCATGACTTCAGGATGGCTACAATCGATGGATCGAACTGGGAACTCACAATTACAGGTCTTCCCAAATTCCCTGAAAGATATAAGAGTCATGGTGGGTGATTGAAACCTCCAGCATTATCTACTCAAAGAGGAATTATAAATTTAGGTAGACGACTTCTCCCTAATACCACTAAATAAAAAGAATGTATAGTGCATTAGCTAGATTGTGAGAAACTATAAGACATACATTAGTGTTTCCATTCATACATATGTGTTCCTTGGTAAATTCACATTATTGGGTATCAGCAGCTGTGCGCAGGTAACTATTGTCCTAATTACCTGCATTATGGCTCCAAGTCATGCATGACCTCTTTTCTTGTGTGTGTTGTAGAGCTTCCAGCAGATATGTGAACATGTGGAGAACACGTGCCAAGAAATTCTAATTTTCATATGTTGTTCTACAATTATCCTTCCATTTCATTGACAGGATCATAGGTGAAGTGTATTATGGAACATTGAAGAGAACCATTAGGGCCTGTATAAGTATTCAGGGAACCTTATTTTTTTTTTTAAACATCTCGTGGTGTTTCAGGTCATTGCCAATGCTGATACCAGAGACAGCCAGACAACTAATATTTTTAAAGGAGCCCCATCATAGCGGCCTGCTATTATTGTCAGCATCTGGCTTCACATCATATTGAGTCAGTGAGAAAATAAAATCTAAAAAAGTAATACTCCCTTGCTGGTTCCACATCAGTCACTTATTAGTAGGGATGAGGTTCGGGTTTGCTACTACCATGGTTTCATAGCAAAAGCTGCAGTTGCAAAATTTGCAGTCTGGGCAACTTTTTTTGCAGGGTTACCTAGGAGAGTTTTTTAAAGCCATAATGCACTACAAGGCCTTCTAACTATGTCTAACAGGCTTAGAAGGACCAATAAGGAGGGATTGAATAAGCCAAACCCTCACTATAAAAGGGGGGCACAGAGCAGCCATAGTGTCCGTGTATTAGAAGCTGCTGTACAGAAAGGATGGGGAAAGCTGACAAATTGCACAGGAAGAGATTAGGGGCAGTTAGGAAACTATACGTAAATTCTGATTGCTAGCAATTTGGGCAATCAACCCCTTTCAACCCCTTATTTTTTTTCTCTCCCTAATATTGAAGGCTTTTTTGTCTTAAATTGTAGTTTATGGTTAAGATCAGTGGTTACTTTAGCCACTATCCTATCCATAGCAGTTTTTTTTTTTTGCTGTAAGACTTCCCTTAAAAAACGTGCTTTTATTTCAGGGATGGTATTTTGGGTCTTTTTCATGTATTTGGGAGTATATTGTTTATTATTTTATATTGATAGGACCATTATTTTAGGTTAAACTCCTTCTTTTGCTGCAGGCTTCCCTTAAAAGGTTTTCAGGGTGTATTATTTTGTGGGGTTTCTTTTGCTTCTTTTTTTATTTTTCTGAGTTTGGGGTATTAGAAGTGCAGGATTCACGGTTACTGATCATCTTTGCAGCAGCAGCAGAGAAAAAAGTGGAAAGACAGTATGCACCTAAACAAATCTCACATTCTATCACTCACCTTTACCACACCCTCCACCCCTTAAATAAAATAAAAGTTAGGTGTACACTAGTTAGGCCTATTATCCCGGCCCTGCTGTTGCCCAATTTTAGACTAAAATCATCCTGCTGATGGCCAATTTTGACTACTGTATCCTCTGTAGCATCTTGAACAGGAAGACATTGTCAGAAGTCTAAACTTTCCTCAAATGATTAATATATGGTTTTGTTTTTGGATGTCTTCCCTTTGAAAAGATTTGTCATCACTTCCTGCCCTGTGTTCTGCTTAATATTGATGCACAGTGATTGTGCCGTGCTGATCCTCTCTCTCTCTCCCTACAGCTCTATGGGTCAGGTATGTCTCAAGTGAAGATAGACTAAGGCTAAGTGAAGTTATCTGAGCAGCTGGTAAGCAAAGCAACTAAAGGGATTCTGTTATTCACATTAAACATTTAAAGTCACTTACTTTCAGGTAAATGTACTATACTATTTTTCCCATTATATTAATTCTGATTTCTAGTGTAAGACTCCTTGAAGGACATATAGCACTTTCATGCAGACAGAAGCTAATTGCTTTACACAGTGTATTATTTTCTTCTACAGAATTGATCTTGTGTTTGTCGCTCCACCACCCAGTCTCAGGTTATTGCAAATGTCATCTATCACCGTTGGGCAAACCCAATCAAATGGAAAGGCTTCAGCCTCGGCTGCACCTCTTGGGAAGCGGAGTTGCCAATTAGTTATTTGATTCCTCTAGACATTTGATATGGATTTCATGACGCGGGACCATCAGGATTTATTCTCAAGAGATGGTGTAAAATCAGCAGATTGACAGCATGTTTCTTCTCTGTAACTGATAAGTGACTCTCCAAATATTGCTAATTATACTGTCCCCATGTGATGGCCACTTTACGAAGGAGCTTTGAAAATTCACAACGTTGCATTGATTTTCTAAAACCAAAGAGTGATCATTGTAACTTATCAACATGTGTTAAGGACTGCCTGTTTGACCCATGGCTACCAAATAAAGAATCTGATCGGTGGCTGTGGGTAAACATACTGCCTTATGAGTCAGATTTTGTTTAAGTGATACACTTTACAGGTCAAAAGTGAAATGAAAGTTATATTTTTAAAAAGAGTTTGGAAGTGTTAAAAACCTTGTTTATGTCCACTTGGGAAAATGACCCTCTTTATTTGTCCCTGTGACTATTGTCAATATGACAGAAGCTGATGGCAAATCCAACATTTTACAGCTTTTACCAGAACCGAAAGTGAGGGGAAATCTTCCAATAGGGACAGTTGTCCTGGTAATAGCTCTCCAAGTGGCAATTCCACACATTTCTCCAATTGGAAAGATTTTTTCTCCCTTTCATTTGTGTCTCCAACGTAGGCAGTGAAAGGAAATTTCTCCACTTTGACACAAAAAACTTGACAGAGGTTTTTAAAATGTTTAACCCTTCTTACCTACTCTATCCAAAACTAAAAACAAAAATGTTTGTACCCCTGTGGACTAGAATATGCTCACCCTCAGACCAGCTTGGATACTGGATATTGGGAAGTTTTTGCAAAATTTTAGGGAGTGATTTTTGGCATGGTTTTTACATTTTAGTGATGCAGAAATACTATGGCTACTATTACTAATACTATGAAATACTATTCCAAAAACACAGTGTAAAGGTCCATTTAGGCATAAGATATTCATCTAAAACAGTTTTAGTCAGATCAAGAGACAACTGTCCTGTGTACCAGTACCAACAGACTTCACGTTCACTCATTCTCAGTGAGATATTTTTGGATAATTTCTTTTGTGTTGACTGGACATGGTGAATTGCTTTACCCACCACGCAGCAACAGGGAGAGACAAGAGATGGCATCTCCTCTGCTTGGAGTTTCAGTGGTAATGTTTCCCTCCAAAGATACAAGACTTTACACTGGTTAATGCAGTAATTTTGCTGCTGCATTTTGGAAGTAAGGGCTATAATGGCTCCCATGTTGGGCATTTGTTGTGCAGTGTCCAATACATAAATATTACAATTAAACTCCAGGCACAAAAAAATTAATTGAAAAGCCCACCCCGGGCACCAGAAAAAGAATACACTAGCTGTCCTATACTACATGGGTTAAATGTTTGTCACGTCTAGCAGTTGAAGAAAAAGCTGTGATACTTACCTTATTCCTCACTCCAGCAGGCTTCTGTGGGACTGGTCCCTCAAAGCCTTTTCTCTAAGGCATTCTGAATGGCTATTGCACTCTGACATCACCACATACAATGCAGAACCAATAGTTCTGCATTGTACGCGAGGATGGTCGAGGACCCTCCCCAACCTGGAGCATCAGAGAGAAGAGGTGAGCGCCAAAAGCCTACTTTGTATGTTGGAACTCTGTCCAACATGCACACTGAGGTGATGAGAACATACAAGTTTATGCACCAGGAATCTGAAAAAAACAAACAATGACTTGGTGACTGGATCCAGCCCATACATTCAACTCCATCTCAGGTCCACGGACAGGTTTAGGCATGACTAGGAATATTAAGATAATCATGTGCATAACAGACACAAACATCTTCCCAAATGACCAGGGAGGGGGCTTAATCTCGGAAGGTTTTTAGTTGGAATGCAACCATTGTGTCCACTTTTTCTCCTCCATTGTTCTTATTTCTAATATAAATCTTAAATCAAGGTCAAAAAAGCACTAATGCAAAACACAAGCCTAATTTGCGGTCCCGGGTTTTGCTTGTAGTAATGCAGCAAAATATGTTAATGAGAAAAAAATGTCAATTTACAAGCATGAATCAGAATAATCATAGTCAAAGGAAGCATCTAATCTAAAATTCAGGAGCTGGAGAAAATGTGCACACATTAATATATATGAAACCTAATTAGGGTACATTAATGTCTTGACAGGATGTGGTTTATTCACCGGAAACAGCTGTCTGCATTGTGCCCAGATATAATTTTTTTACAGAAAACTTACTAACAAGCCTAAGGGTGAACTCTACTCAAGATAAAATAAATAAACTGACATATTATCATCCATTCCCAGAAAGTGAGAGTTACTTCCTTAATTACAATAAATATAAGTGGCTGGGGAAGGATTTCGCAGTAAATCAAAGCACATTGAGGGGAATTTATCAAAAGTGAAGCAGGCAAAATCTGGAGCAGATGTGCATGACAACCAATCAGCTTCTCTCTTTGATTTTCACATTTTAACTGAAGAGAGAAGCTGATTGGTTGCCATGGGCAACTGCTGCAGATTGAGTGTGCTCCAGTTTTGATAAATTCCCCCATTGCAGTTAATGCTGCTGTGTTGTCCAGAAGCCTCAGAAGTAAAACATGTTGTGAGACAGATTTTGCTTTCTACTATTGGGGTTCGGGTTGGCAAGTGAAGAATCAAGACTGCCAAGAGGAGTAATAGTCCCTGCAGAACATGAGAGTTATAGTAGCTGTACACACAGGTGCTCTGCTTCCAGCACATGCGGTTTCTGCCTAACAGTTCTGGCTTCGCCTGTCAAATGCTCTTTCCTTAAAGAGGGAAAGTCAAAAAAAAGAATAAATCACTGCAAGCCTATGATTTTTAGCCAACATTTCACAGAGACTTTCTTTTGTATCAAGCAATTTGGCCAGTCATTAGGGCAGGGCTGGGCAACCCCCCCCTCTCCAACTGTTGTAGACCTACAAGTCCCATGAGGCATTGCAAGACTCTGAGAGCCACAGGCATGACCCCTATAAGCAGAGGCATGGTGGGATTTGTAGCTTCTGCACAGCTGGAGTGCCGAGGTTGCCTACCACTGCTTTATGAAATTCTCTGTAGGCATTCAGAACACCTACTGGTCTAAGCTTGTAATGAATCACATTGCTACTAATCCTTTTAGCCACTTTTTGTAAATCAGATAAAATAAGTTAGGTGTATCGTAAGACAAAACAACATGCTTTTTTTTAGTTGCGGATAGAGAGGTGAGAGGATAGAACCCCTGTCTGATCGTTATTGCAGTTTGTGTCCCCTCCAGGGAGATGAACCCTCTCTATTTGTCCTGCTGACCAGTTAAAATGTATCAATAGGCAATTTTTTGTCAGTTTTATTTTAGTTTTGTATAGAGCAGGGAATGGTTAGAACCTCTGCCAGGTTTAATTGCTGTCTATGTGCCCGCTGGAGAGATGTCTTTGTGACACTATCAGAAAATCCAAAAATACACAGTTGCCACCAGAAGACGAATAGAAGGGACATTTTCCATTGTGGACACCTGGTATGGTGACAGGAGAGTAGAGGTCTCTCCTCTTTATCCACTTGCTTCCTTTTCTGAACAGGAAGTTAAACTCTCCCTAAAAGCGAGAGTCTATTCAGAGCTAAAAATAAATTTGACTATTGAGACACTTGCCCCCATTCAAGACTGAGCGTTTTGTCATGTGTTTCCTGAAGGGTGACAACACTCAACGTGAAGAATCCCATTATTTTCAATGGTGCCCATTCACACCTGAGCATTGTGTCTCCTGTTGCTTGAAGCTCGTAAAAGTACATGAGATTCTTTCAGGATCGCACATTTTTGGCCCCATAGACTTTGCCCTTGTTCACACTTGCTATACACATGAATGCATGCAAAACGGCACCCATTGTCTGGGTTCAAAAAACGCGCCGCCCTTGTGCTGCTATTCATCGTTAATGGCACTCCAATGTGGCAAGCAAGATGTGCGTTTTTGTCCAAGCAAAGTGTAAAGCTTGTAGCGGCTTCATTAGCTTTTTTGCCACGTTTGTCATGTGTAGTGCAGCCCATTTAAAGAATAGCTGCCTTCTGTATGTGAATTGAGCCCTCAATGGGGGGGCCTAAAAATGCCCAAAAAACATTGTTTGTGTGCTTTTGCAGCAAAGAACTGTCTCCTCCTATTAAATAGCTCTCCATTGGCGAAAAACAAAACAAAACACAAAAAATGCCCCAAAACCTGAGTCACCTGTAATATGATCAGTTTAGGTCTTGAATGCAGGCAATTCTTCAAGACTTTGTTTATTACTAAAGAACATGTCACAATGACCAGTATGTCAAACAACAGTCTCTGTTCATTCCAAGCTGTTTGCGTCATTTCCATTGTTCTGAAAGCCTCGTCAGCTTATTGACACACAAATAATATCAAAAAGATTTATGGACACATCACCAGTTGTTTCTTCTTTTCAGTTACTGGCCACATTAAATTTGATTTGTGGAAAGGTATTCTTATGTGCAGTAAATATACAATCACATACACATGTGCAGGGAAATTACATCTGTCCTGCAATTCATTCCTGGAGCAATTTGATGTTTCAGATGAACCGAAGGAGAGCCAAGACTAGAGAAGAGATTGTGCAGCTATTGAGGAATAGTGCATCACGTGTTTATAACATCAGTCTGATGCGAGGAAAGCCAAGTCATAGGTAAAACGTCTGGTATATGGTACCTTGTCATAGGTATCTGCAGTTAAATGGTTTCTGTTATTTATTGAAGGTGTATTATTAAAGCATGCGTGTAGACAGAAACTGGCTGCAAGGAGACCGCAGGAGATCACAGTAGGCATGAGCTTAGGTTCAGACCATACCAAGTTTGAACCTGAATTCCTCTAAATACGGGCCACCTGTCCAATCAGCTAAGGCTAGGGCATTCCCCATCCCGCAGCTGCACATAAACAAAGGGACGGTATTCTTGTGTTGACATCATTGACTTTATATGGCCACATGGCCATATTAGGTAATTGTCTTTGAACTAACATTCACTTTACTGGCACTGTACAGCTAACTGTACAGCAGCGGAAGGAGCTTCCATCCATGTTGGGAGCAGCTCCTTCCGTGCTCAGAGGAGCTCAGGTTCAATCCGACCTGAGCTCATACCTACTGCTGATCTCCTGCGGCTTCCTTGTAGTTACTTTCTGTCTACATGCATGTGTAGACTAAGGGTTGGGTGGCAGCCTCCACTGGGGAGCATTGCCAGGTTGGTCTTTTCTTTAATGGGTGCTCCAGACGTGTGGTGTTGGGAAGTGATGCAGGGTTCATGTGATCACTAAATCACTTTCAACAGATACACCTGACTGATACTTTTATGCTAACACTTGGGGGAACCCAGCATTGGGTTAAGGTGTCCTCTGTTATAGGCTCTGGGCACCATCATAGTCAAATTTAGATACAGGGTTTTTTTTAATGTAATTAGCAAAACATTCCAGGCTGCTAACTCAGATACAGTATACTGTAAGTAGTTTTTTTAACCATGAAAAAAAACAATGTAAAGATTTTCCTCCCACCACTCTGAGTTGCAGCCAGTATACTTAGATGTAAATGTAATATTCCTGCCTTCAATAGCACCGTGGCAGGGAAATATATTTATTTATAACAAGATTATTGATGAGCCCCTTAACATTACCGATACCTGAATGGCAATGGTATAGATTGAGGCTGTTCACTTAGATTGAGGCTGTTCAAAGTTAATGTCCTCTTATGCTCACTTCTAATAAATAGGGTGAAACAGTGTTCACTTTTATACCCCATCATGTGCAAGGGAAAAGGATAAAGAAAACAAGATTTTTGCTAGCATATGATGATTGAAGAAGTGAACACAGCTTTGCCTCATTCACAAAGGAAAGTGAACATACACTTTCATAAGGTATCATTTACCCCAACATGTTAAAGGAGAACTATGGGGTAATTGGTTTTCCCCATAGTTCCCCATAGTTCTACTAAAGTTCACGGGAGGACACAAACATAGTTCTACTACAGTTCACGGGAGGACACAAACTAGCATCCCCCTTGACCCAAAGCTCAGTATACCGCGAGCTACAGCTCGCGGTATACTGAGAACGCCGCAGCCGGGACGGATCCCGACATTACTGTCGAGATCCACCCAGCTGTGTGATTGACAGCTGGCTCTGCCTATCTAGAGGCAGAGCCAGCTGTATCCGCCCCCTCCCCCGTCTGTTCCGCCAGTCAGTGCTGGAGGATCAGAGAGGGGAAGGGGGGGGGAATACCAGAAACGCTTAAAGCTCAGGTCAATAATGGATCAGAAGTATCTAAAACATAGAGAGGCTATCCGACGATCATTTTCTGACCCTTATGAGATATGCAAAAGTCAAGAGACTCCCATTATGTATTCTCTTGGTGGATGCTGAAAAAGCGTTTGACCGGTTGAGTTGGGGGTTTTTGTTCCAGACATTGTTACAGATAGGTATACCCAGAACGGTAGTAGATAAAATTATGGCCCTATATAAAAGACCTACCGCAAGAGTCAGGGTAAATGGCTTTCTTTCATCTCCTATTAATATTCGGAATGGTACTAGGCTGGGATGCCCTCTATCCACAATGTTATATGTTTTAGCTATGGAACATTTGGCTGAAGCAATTCTGAAAAATCCATCTATTAAGGGGGTCCAGGTCCAAAGGGACCAACACAAATTAGGACTTTACACGGATGATGTACTATTGTATATAACAAATCCAAGAATAGGGTCTCCGTCATTGCTAGAAGAATTCCATAAATTTTGGTTGGCTAGTAACTTCAAAGTTAACCTCCAAAAGACAGAGGTATTGAATGTAACACTACCTGATGAGGAAGTCTCCCACTTGATTGATAGTTTTCCATTCAGGTGGCAGACTTCAGCTATAAGATATCTGGGGATACTTCTCCCTAAAGACTTAACAGAACTCTATGACCTCAATTACGGACCGTTGCTACAGTCTTCTAACGCACAAATGAAGAGGTGGACACCCTGGGTAGGTAGAATAGCACTCTATAAAATGGATATACTTCCTCGCTTTTTATACCTCTTTCAAACTTTACCTATAGAATTACCAGTCTCCTTTTTTCAACAGAATCGTTCGGCACTGATTCAATATATATGGGCCGGGCGCTCCCCCAGACTAGCATATGACATCTTAATGAGAAGGAAGGAAATGGGAGGGCTGTCCCTTCCAGATCTGAGAACATATTATAATTCCACGCTACTGGCCCATATATTGGACCGAAAGTTTAATGATATGAATAAGCTATGGTAGGGTAAGCATTTTCTGATGTGTTTTGAGAGCTTGGCTCTATGTGTCAAGGAATGTTCCTGCGGCTATTTTTTTAGTATAGCTTTTTTTCTCCGTAACAAATATGGATCTCTTTATAATGCCTGAAAATGGGTGTTTTTTGTTCTCTCACCGATTTTTTTGTTGTCCTTTTGTATGGCCCTTGTATTATTTTTTTACACCAACATTTTATCCCATATAATGCTCCTTTAGTGTCACACGTAATTAGATCTTTTAATCTTGGCAGGTCAACTGTAATGTTCCCTTTTATTTTCACATTCTTTGTATATTTACAGGCTCTACATTTATTAAACCTGACAAAGGCCCCATTACTCTTGTTTTCATTCAACGGCACTGTAGAGGCCCTTTGTATCCCTACATTTTACAGCTTTTAGCCTCTCTAAAAACAAATATTGGTTTATCATAAGACTTGGACCTAGTAATTTATTTCCTTTTTAAAAGGTACAGTATTTTATCATAATTTTGTGGATTAAAGGCGACCGACAACTATACTTTAAAATTATACTAACATCTATATTATGCTAAATGTTTCATTTCCATTTCTTAATTTATTAAATTAAAACATAAAAAAAGATAAAATGATTCCAAAATCCATTTATTTAAAATTGTTTCATTTCTCTTTTCTAATTTATTTAATAAACGGGCAGGGCCCTCCTTACCATCTTGTCTTAAATTGTATTGTGACTGTAATGTCTTCCTTATATTGTAAAGCGCTGTGCAAACTATTGGCGCTATATAAATCCTGTATAATAATAATAATAATAAATAAGTAAATAAAGTGATACCAAAATCTGCATTATGCAAAAAGTCTAATTTCTCTTTCCTAAGTTATGTATCTATTAACTAAATAAATAAATAAATGATACTAACATCTGTTTTATGCAAAAAGTGTTTTATTGACCATTCCTTATTTATTTTGTTTTATTCAATACATACATAAATAAATAAATAATTAAATACATACATAGATAAAATTACAATAAAATCCATGTTATGCAAAATGTGCTTAATTTCCCTTTTCTATTTTATATAATAATAAATAAAATGATAATTAAATCT
>NW_017307566.1:464320-479452 GCF_000935625.1 Nanorana parkeri
TTCCCATCTCTTCAACTGTCCCTTATCTCTTCCAGCAGAGGTGCAGTAATAAATAAGGGAGCCTGGCAGGTGGTCATGTGACCACCTGCTCGGCATCCTGATTGGAAACCACAGCCACACTCCCCTGCAGCTTCCCAGGCACTGAGGACTGATGCACTTATGTGAGGAATGTAATTGTCAAGTGCTGATGTGCTTTGTATGGTTGAACTGGTCTCAGAGAAATGTTTGTGATCTCTCCACCGACTCAGTGACTAAAAACACCATGCCCGGTATTGCAGGTTCGGCGTTGCGCTCGGGGTGATTAGGGTGTGCCCAGGCACACCGAGCACACCCTGTGTGCACACCTATGCATACATACATACATAAATAAATAGATACATAAAATTATACTAAAATCCATATTATGCAAAAAGTGTTTAATTTCCCTTTCCTAATTTATTAAATAGAATTTTGATCAAATCTGTATTAAGCAAAAAGTGTTTTATTTACCTTTCCTTTATTTATTTATTTTTTGTTTTATTTAATAAATAGATAGATAGATAGATAGATAGATAAATAGATAGATAGATAGATTACAAAACAACAGGAAAAATACCGGGGTTTCTGAGCGATATGACACCATGGCTTGAAGTTTTGAAAATAGATTTTTATTTAAATATCACATATAATGCAAAAATACATACAAATTTGAATAAAAGAAAGGGAGCAACGGCAGTTGCAACCAGTTAAAAACAAAATGAAGCCAGAGGCATAGACCCATTAAACATGTTCAGACATAACCATAATAAATCAATATAATCTATAAGTCCATTCCCTACGCGTTTTGCAACTTGGCTTCTTCAGGGGATTATGACCTACCCACCCAAATGGAGTGGCTTACTGGGGGTCTAGCTTTCTTATGGAGCCTAGGTGGAGAGATAGTCCTCCAAAAGGGAAATGCTCCGTCCAGTTCTTTGTATCCAAAGGAGGGGAGAGAAGGAGGACCTCGGGCCGCTATAGGAGGGAGGAGCCACCAATCCAGGCTGGAGAGAGAAGGCTGCCTGCACCTGTCCTCTGGTGTTTCTATATTCCAACGTCCACAGACCTGTCAGTAGTTGGCTGTGAGGTAAAGGGTTGTGGAGAGGGTCTGATCGATTGTGGCAGCCTTAGTGACTCCTATCCATCTGCATGGAATCCAATGGAAGCTGGAGATGCCTGGCTGCAGATGGATAGGAGTCACTAAGGCTGCCACAGCAGATAGATAGGTAGGTAGGTAGGTAGGTAGGTAGATAGATAGATAGATAGATAGAGTGTTTCATTTCCATTTACTTATCATTCATTACATCCTCCTTTTTTGTTTCATTTAGTCTACCATTCAACTTTTCCCATTTGGATATTGTGAAGAACTTACAGTTCCTGTTGAAAACATGTCCTATTATAGCCCTACTTAGAAGGATTACTGAGAGGAATATATTGTAGGAGGCTGCCACAAAGGAAATAGGGATGCTGCCACCACTGACCTTACATCCTGAAAATCCTAGCTGCCTGGCTGTCATGCCAATTCATAGGCGTCAGTACTTTATGAGTTACTGACCTCTCACTGTGCTTTCTCTATACTTGTTCTGGGTTAATGACTGAAGCCAGAGACTGCCGGGCAACTAGCTTATCTAGACGCAATGGCAGCCCCCAATGCTTTTCTCAGCACAGTTCCCTTTTAATTTTAACTTTTACCTAGAGTATGCTTTTTAACATTTAATGCACAGTTACAGCTGTTAATAAGTAAATCATACATCTCAATTGGCACAATTTACTCTGTACATCCTTCATCCTCCTTTTTATGTTGGAGCGGTGTTTGAATGCCATCCAATTCCTCGGTATGACTTCTATGCTTTGTTTCATCGAGAGAATACATGAATTTCATATTGGAACGCTCCAGGGATGGCTGTGGAAAGTGAACAGCCGGCTAGAGTGTTGAAACTCAGATCGAGAATTCCCTCGGATGGAATTTTGACTCGATGGCAAACAAAGCCGAAGTCCGCATGTCAGAATGATAGCGGATTATGTGTGTGATGAGCTGTTTCTGAATCTGCCTGCAATGTGTGTTTAGAAAAGTCCTATAATCATTTTAACCAATAGAATTATCATGTGTCCTGTTGCAACTGAATTTCCACCTCCTCTGTCTATGACATATGCACTCTACAAGGCACATTAGCTTCCAGTGTGGTAGTTCTTGGTTGGGGGGCTTCTGGTGTACAATAAAAAAAAAGAGTGTCCTCGAACATACTCAACTTCTTATTTATCCATAACGGTTACATTGACTCTAACCCTCAAAATAGGTCCACATTAAAAGTTTTTTTAGTTTTAGAAAGACTAGGGAGACGGATCTGATTTCTCTGTTGGGTTTTCACTAATGGAACATGTATGTAGGAGGAACTGGATTTTTTCT
Source organism: Nanorana parkeri (assembly GCF_000935625.1). NCBI lineage: Eukaryota > Metazoa > Chordata > Amphibia > Anura > Dicroglossidae > Nanorana > Nanorana parkeri. The sequence goes on from NW_017307566.1 coordinate 466,746, forward strand.
TTTTTTTTATCATCAACTTTTTATTAACTTTCTTGCATTATTTATTACAATTACACAAAAAGAAAAAAAATACATTACAATACCTGTTTTAGCACAACAAATACATATACAATTTACATCTCCATTCAACACCACCCAACCCCTATAAAGGGGAAAAAGGAAAAACATAAAATAAAAATAAAGCCACAATTATTATTATTATATATTATTGTACAATCTCCATCCCAATCCCCGTGTCAAGTATGAAGAGGAAAGTCCCCTATAATTTTTATTGTGTAACAAGCCCCCATAAGGGAATTATACATTTTTGTATTCCAATACATACCAATCAATGTGTAAAAGTAAAAAAGGGAGAGAAAAAAACAAACCGTGTATGTAGGAGGAACTGGATTTTTCCTAAATAATTCCTCGTAATTCTGGTGAATTGGGCAAAACTGTGGAGCTCACTAGCTCTGGTGAGGCCTTATGCTGCTTGCATCCAATACACTGCTCTTGATAAATGTCAGCCTAATATCAGCCCATATCTTTAATAAATTCCCCTTCATTGGACTTTCTTACCCCATTTCTGTATTAACTGACTGAAGTGTATTTGTACAATAGAAGCTCATTTTTCTAGGGTGGAACCCTTCTCGAGTGGAAATATTCATCAATTGGCATTGATAAATTAATAACCAGTGCATTGTCACATTTCAGGCCAAAATATTATTTTTCCTCACACGAATGCAGCATTAAACCTTCTTCTGTAAATTCATTTTCAGGTACAATCAGCACACCGCAGCATTACACAACATAGAAATTCTACCAATGCGCTCTCATCCGGTCGTAAATGAGCAGAAACAAGTGAGTAACCTAAATAGAGCCAGTGTGCTTCTTCATTCTGACTGTGACATATTGAGCTTACTAAAGATGCGAGTGAGCAATGCATTGTCCTTCTCTGTGCAATAAATCTTGCTTGAAAATCTGCAGCATCTTCTTTTCCAAGTAAGAGCAACAGGTCCCCTTATAATTGTCATGTGAGAATGAAGATGTGACTGCTCAAACTTGTGTATTGGGCTTCATTCACATGGGAGCAGAGGCCTGTCCAGTTTGAAGGAGGTGTTTATGCACCCGGGAGTGCCTGGGAGGGACTGTGTGAAGCCACGGCCAGTGGTCAGTGGATATCAGTGACAGGCTGAGAGATGCTGTGGCTGTACAAATCGTCCCGCGCATTCCAGCATGGACATGCGTATATACGTACCTGTACCAGCGCACAGCTGCATCTCATCATTGGTTTGTACAGGCCGCTACACACAGCATCTGTTACTCCTGGGAGCCTCCTGGCCGTATAAACTAAAGCCCTCTTCATGCTTCATGGGGCTCAACGCCCCTGTGAATGATGCCTAAGGGACCATTCACATCTGAGCGTAGAGGTCATTTGAATGGCACCACAATGCACCTCCCAGCCGCCATGTACTGCAATTGCAGAGCAACATGTGGTACCCCAATAGTGCATGCAGGGCCGGCCTTAGGCCTTTAGGCGCCCTGTGCGAGAAAGCTTTACAGCGCCCCTCAGTGGCCACACCCTTTAGTGGCCACACCCCCGTAACCACACCCATTTTCCCCAATATCCGCACCATTTAAAGACTCATATTTTGTTAAGCCGCAAAGAAACATATTAAAAAGTATGATAAAAATAAAACTTTTATTCAAAGGTATTAAACTTGTCGGCACAATATAAGTATTCTTATTAAATAAAACAACAGAAGGTAAACGATAAATGTCAAACTACAATAGAGTCTATAAAAATAAAGTGTCAGGATGTCATGCAGACCCCTTTTTTCAAGTAAGTGCATCTAGAAAAGTAGAAATAAAAAGCAGAACACAGACCCTGGGCTACATGTAAATTAATGAATTACTATATGTCCGAATATACGAGAAATGTATTCAGACACATAATAATAATTTGTTTGAGAATGTGCGGCAGCCATGTTGGCCACCGGCGTGTTCTGTGAATGCGTGCCACCATCTTGGAGGCAGGGAGCATGACGTTACATGACACCATGCATGCGTGGCATCAGGTGACCTCACACGCCGATATTGGCCCCACCATCTTGGTGTATACCTAGATATACACCAAGATGGCGGCGCCCAACACGTGCGGTGTTATATGACGTCATGCGCCCTGCCTCCAGAACACGCCAATGGCTGAATCCAAAATAGCATATAAATTTGTTTTGTTTGATGAAACAAATGAAAACTTTTTTAGTTTTCGTTCATTTCATCTGAAATGAATTTTTAGTCTTCGCACTTGTCTAATAATATGAGTGTCAGCTCTGAGTCTGCTGACATACCATCCAATATGGCGGCGTGCAGCAGCAGTCTCAGAGGTTTTATATGTCTACTCAAGGGAGGTAAATCTGTAAAATCTGGAGAGATTTTTGTTGGAATTATATTTTTCCACTGCTGGGCCACTGATTTTTTTTTTTTATCATTCAGAAAGTTGAAGTTGGGTTTGAATTTAAAATTATTACAAAGATAGGTTCACATAAGGGTTAGAACCAGTACTGATAACAGAAATATTTCAAGGAGCAGATGAGATCCACTTGTGCTCTAAGATGGGAGTTTTACTGATTTTATCATTATCCGTCAAGAGGATCTCCTACATTGTTGCGTTTACTTCAGTATGGAAGGAACTACTAAAGGGGACACTTGTGAAATGATTGAAAATAATGTTTTGGAATGTATTTAGCTGATTTAAATTGAGAGTCCAGCTGGGCGTTAAAGAAGCAATAAAATAATAAAATAAAAATTTCAGATTTGCATTACAAAAGCCATTTCTTACCCTGTAAATTAGTTTAGTCCCCATAAATGGACCCCATGAATAGATGCTGAGAGCCACGTGCACATACATTTCTTGTATGCCTGTATCCACATTTCATTCTGCCCTCATAATATCTCTCAGTGTAGTCACACATGCACAAGCACTGTGCTCAAAAACTAGTAGACCGTTTTTTTATCAATACTCCCTCACAGCTCCACCCCTCCTTAATTAATGTCCCACCCACATCCCCACCCACTTTTCTACTTTGCCGGCCTCTCCTACAGCCTGGAGCCCAGTTGCATGTGACATGTGGTGCAAAGCATTGAGTGAGATGACCCAGATGCGCAAAAAAAAATTAACTCAGAAGAGGCAGAGATATAATATATTTATCAAGAAAAAAAATTGGAGTATAATAACAAAGCCTTTTTAGTTATTTCACACTTGTTCTGAATACCTAATGTGATGCGGGTGCCTTTAGATCTGCTTTAAGCTTCTTGGAACATGTTTCCCCAAGCAGTTTCGTAGTTTTCCCTTTAAAATATATTTAAAGGAGAACTATGAGGTGAGTGCTTTTCACTCACCTGATAGTTCTAGCCGACCTGTGACAATGAGACTGTCGCAGGTCGGCTCAGTAGATCGGGAAGTGAGCGACCACATACCGGCGTTCGCTCACCTCTCGATCCTGTCATGGCTCCCTGCCGTGAAAGGGGAGGAGCTGGATTCCCCCCTCCCCGGTCTGATCCGCCAGCGCTGACTGGCAGAACGGACGGGGGAGGGGGCGGGTACAGCTGGCTCTGCCTCTAGATAGGCAGAACCAGCTGTCAGTCACGCAGCTGGGCGGATTCCGGCATAATTGTCGGGATACGCTTCAGCTGCGGCGTCCCAGTTTACCGCGAGCAGCAGCTCGAGGTATACTGCGGCGGCTCAGTATACCGCAAGCTACATCTCACGGTATACTGAGCCTAGGGTGATGGGAGGACGCTAGTTTGTGTCCTCCCGTTACCCTAAGGAGAACTATGGGGAAAAGCCTTAACCCCATAGTTCTCCTTTAAAGCAAAAACTTTGTATTAGTTTTGGTGAGAGTAGAGAATGGTTAAACCCCTGTCACTTTCTATTTTGACATCTCTATCCCCCAGGGGAGATTTTCCTTCGCTTCCTGTTTGGTGGGCATGACAGGAAGCCTCTCCGTAGGAGGGGAAATTCACTTCTAGACAGTTATCACCAGAACAGATGTACCCATTGGAAGATTTTGCCTCATCATCTCTTCCAGTGAAATATATAACAGTTTCAATTTTTTAATTGTTTTGGAAGCACCTTTATATGCTCTTTTCTCTGCTCCATGGTGGCATAGCTGAGTAACAACAACCAAGTATCCGCACACAAACATTTATGACAAAGAAGAGGAAATTAGCTTTATCTCCATTTAAGAAATTTGTTGCTTTAATACTGGGAGGCTGCAACGGGTATTTGCAGATGCGAAGGAGAGCAGGTGCAGGGTAACAAGGAACAGGAGCTTCAGAGAGGCATAAGACAGTAGGCAGATGGAGGCAGGATTAAGGCTGGAGGCTGTGAGTGAGCATAGATGGCGCATGGGAGGCTCAGACTGTGAATGCAGCAGAGGCTGCAGGTGGAGTGGAGGCTGAGGCTGTGGAGCAGCCTGTGGGTGCAACTAAGGTGCAACAGAGGCTGCGGATGCAGCAAAGACCAAGGATGCAGCTGGGGTGCAAAAGAGGCTGGGGATGCAGCGAAGACTGTGGATGTAGCAGGGGTGTAACTGAGGCTGAGGGTGCAGCTGAGATGCAGGAGAGTCTGTGGCTGTGGCAGAGGTGCAGTGGAGGCTGAGACTGTGGTTGCTAAGGAAGGTGCGGTAGCAACTGAGGTGCAACAGAGGCTGAGGGTGCAGTGGGGTCTGTGAACGTTGAAAAGATGCTGAGGGTGCTGCGGACTTTGGAGATTTTAATATCTAGATATCAGAAGCTGGCAGAACATGCCGGTCATCATAGATCAACCTGAGCTAGAGATCCAAGCTTGCCCTCCTCCACATGCGACTGGAGGGGGTACATTTGCTCTGTGTCCTGAATGTCTTGTAATTTCTTTGTCCTCTGGACTGCACAGAAGAAGCTGGAAGTGCTGGAGGACGTTTTATCATCTGTGCCGGGATAATGAATAGATCATGTGACCATTCTCTGGCTGCCCAGTGACGCACACAGGGTAGCTGGGGACCTAGTGAGCATCAGACACAATTAATATAGGTATCCCCGACCATCTAGTTTTGCTGCGCAGTCCAGAAAAGGACCGTAACATTTGGCTGAACTCCAGGAAGCATGTTTTTGCAGACTTACATTGGTTCAGCTTATCTCAATATAAATATCCATATCCGATATCATTAGAGCTGCTGGGGATGCTGAATATGAATGTAGTACTCCATGCTACTTACACCGAAAGCCGTGATCTTCTGGGTGCTGCCCCAGTGACTTTCAGAAACTCTTCTGCACAATGAGCACAGGGAGTCACTCGCTTGGCATCGTTGCCATTCAGACAACGCCTTGTTTATTTTTCAATGAATACAAGTCATTCTCTGATTGGACGAGCAATAAAGGAGGAGCGGATGATGTCAGGATCTTCTCCTCGCCCAATAAGAAAACACCCTGGCCCATCAATAGGTGGACCCAGCCCAGGACACAGCAGGCCACATGTGGCCTGCAGGCTGTTCGTTGGCACCAGGGGGCTAGAGTAATCACCAAAAACACAGACTACTATCTGCTGGGGCTCTGAGGGCCGCACAATAACCACCAAAGGGCCGCAGAGTAAGGTAACAATTTATGTCAATTAACCAGTGCTAAAGCTGAGCGATCTATTTATACATGTTTTCACATAAGATTCAAACAAATTTTGCCCAGGATTCACACATTTTTCCAGTTAAATCCAATTAGAAAAATGTGTGAAAGTGGTGTGAAATCATTTCTAAACCCCTTAGTATCTAATTACAGATGGGAAAGGGTTTATTATAGGATGTAATTACATTATACGCAATAGCAGGCTCGAACAAAATCGGATTGGCTACTTCCTAGGAGGTGGGCGAGAGAGGTATTTAGCTTCGTGACAGCCTACCTTTAATTTTCGATTTTAAACTAGCTCTAGAAAAAAAGATTTAATCTTGTCAATTACATTGGCCAATACCTAAATTTTTCTTCAGTAGTTTTTTTATCAATGAGGAAAGATCACATTCTTCCCACCTCCCAGCCTGTCAAGCCCTTTCCTATACACAAGACCAGGGGACGGTGTTTGTGAATAGCTGTAATGAACAATAACCCATTCACCCAGCTCTCAAAGAACTATTTACATTATTTTAAGTGAATGTGCTTCCAGAACAAGTGCACTGATGATTGCAGCTGCACTCTATAATTTCATAGAATGTAAGCGAAAATGCCATATCCCCAGGATAGAAGTAATAATTGGAAAAAAACGTCTCTTAAAAAGAGTACCACCGCAGGCTGTGGACAGAAGTGGCTGCGTTGTGTACATTTAATCTGTAAAGAGATGTAATTAAGCTGCGGGAAGCAACGGAGTGGTTTAATCGCCAATATGGAAGCAAAAAGCCTGTTTACCACTCCCTGGAAGTACAGCTCCAATGGGCACATTATATAACAGTTATGGACCCATAGCTAAATTCCAATACACTTATAAAAAAAATCAATTTTGTAAAAAAGACCAACTCCCCCAAACATTTGCTGCACTTATCATGCGACTCATTAGGCGAACCATAGAGGAGATCGCAAACAGTGTTGAATGCAATGTTTTGAAGCCATGTAGGACCTCTGCATAAGGCTGGGCACACACCTTACAACCATCGCAAGACTTTTGTCTTGCGATGGTTGTAAGGTACTTAAAAAAACATACGATCTGCCTATCTTGCATAGGCAGATCGTACTTGCGATGATCGCAAGCCACGCCCCCTGAGGGGCGGGCTTCCGATGACCGCAATGCCAAACGGGCAGTGTGCGCTTGCGCACACCGGCCCGTACGGCTGTTATTGTACGGACATGCCACAAACCCACCGAACGTCGTACGATGCTCGGCGGGTTTTCGAACATGTCCGTAAGTTTAAAGTCGTGCGACCTAACAGTAGTAGAGGTCGCACGGCTTCCACACACCTTATGATAATCATACGATCGTGGGATTTCCCGAGATTATCGTAAGGTGTGTGGGGACCTTTAGACATGTGATCCCATATCTGATGAAGAGGTCCTGCGTGGCCTTGAAATGTTGCATTTGACAATGTTTGTGATGTGATCTCTTCAATAAACATTTTTGTTTATTAATTCATGGTGTGCTGGCAACAAACGTTCTCATCTCTCGGCATCCTCACGGCTAATGCAGGTCAATTGACCTGCGTAAGCTGTGATGACGTTAGCGATCCTTAGACCACCGCAGCCCAGGTGCTGAAAAAGGTAATAAGATCACCAGCACACCAATGTCCGCTTTATCGATCTGTCTTTTAATGACGTTCAGATAAACATGGTGTCGCTAGCAAGTGCAACATTTCAGAAAAAGTCGATTAAGTGGACATTGGTGTGCTGGTGACCTTGTTACTTCTTTCAGTTTACGGTGCCATCCATTGGCCATTTCAGCACCCATTAAATCTATACACTGGGACACGTTGTTCTGGAGTGCAATGGGATACCTCTACCGCTCATCTATGTGCTGGCACCAGCCAACATGCTAGTATTTGCTACACTATGAGACCTACCACTTAAGACCTTGAACCAGGAGGCCTTCAGGATTCCTACTTCAGGCCTTGTCCAGGAAAGTATGTGAAGTAGAAGGCCTTTAGCCTTCCTACTTCTGGTCTCGTCCAGGAACGTGTGCAAAGAAAGAGACATTCAGGCTTCATACTTAAGGCCTTGTCCAGGAACTTGTGTGAAGTGGAAGGCTTTTGGGCTTCCTACTTGAGGCCTTGTCCAGGAACATGTGCGAAGTAGAAGGCTTTTGGGCTTCCTACTTGAGGCCTTGTCCAGGAACATGTGCGAAGTATAAGGCTTTCAGGCTTCCTACTTGAGGCCCTGTCCAGGAATGTGTGCAAAGAAAGTCGCCTGAAGGCTTCCAACTTCAGGCCTTATCAACAAACATGTGTGACAGGGATATACTGAGCGTCATTACTGGTCAAAAGTCGCGTGCTGCTGAAATCTCTAAAAAGCCTTAGTACAAAGGTGAAGGATTCTCCTGTTATCCACAGAGAAAAGTGAGCCATCCTTTAAAGCCGTGGTTCTCAACTGGTGGGTCGTGACCCAAAAGTGGGTTGTGACTCCGTGTTCAGTGGGTCACCGCGTGCCTTCCACTGCGCTAGGTGAGAGGCTCCTCAACCTCCCCCAGCGTAACACTGTTAGCCTTTTAAAATATGTTGCCCGGTGCCAAGTGTCAGTTTGAGGTGGGATGGGCTGGGGCTGTGGCCAAGAGGGAGCTCCATCCATACATGTATTGCTTACAGCTCCCTCACGTGTCCGATAGAGGTACCTGGACTGGAGTGACATCACATTCTGGGTCCCAGCACCTCTACAGGGCATGCAAGGGATCTGTACAAGCAATGCACATATGAATGCAGCTCTGTCACAGCACAGCAGCCCACACTGGACCCCAAGATCCACTATAGTTCTTGTAATGTAGGGAGACTGGGTGGATCTTAAAAAAATGTAAACATTTTTTGGAATGTGTATGTGTGGTTGAGAATGTCTGTGAGTGTGTGAGATTGTATCTGTGGTTGTGTGTGTCTGTCAGTCTTTTTGTGGGCCCCTTCACACTAGTGCAGTACGTTAATCGAACAGTCCCGTGTGAATATCGCACTGTACCACGTAATCGCTCTGGTGTGGGAGGTGCATTGCGTTGTCATTTAAATGGCACCCCAAATGCACTTCCCGCCCACAGATCAATGCCCGCACCGGAATGTCGTGCGGTGCAACTTGGGTTGCGACTTAAAGATCAAGGACAAATGTGGGTCCGGAGGTTACACAGGTTGAGAACCACTGCTTTAAAGATTCATAGATTCTAGGCAAGGAGATTCTAGCCTGTCCTTGAATGGCGTGGAAGGTGCTTTGTTGTGGGGTTGTTGTTTTTAAAGAGCAGGGCTGGACAAATTCCAGGTGCCAGGTAATCAATGCTTCCTAAAAATTACAGCAGGAATCTATTAAGATTAAGATAAATCTTTCTTGAATTTAAACAAAAAAAATTGATTGTGAAATGAGAAGATAATGTACGGTATTTAAAAAAATGCTTTTGTAAATAGACACATGGTTAGTAATGATAATGGCTTAAAATATTGCTAAGATGGTAGTTTTTGAAAATATGCCAGATGTTTTTTAAAGCGTAATTCTTGAGCAGTCAGAGCAATGAGAGAATGGTTGCTATGGATTACTGCACAATGTCCTCTACCTTTCTGAATGTGCAGTATATCAGCCAGTGCTGCTGGCTGGAGAAAGTGCATAATCTATACACTTCGAAGGAACTGTATGGGAAAACATATAGCCTCAGTAAAATCCCTCGGGGCATGTAACACTTTTTATGAAAGATTTAATACCACAGTAGGCGTAATATTAAATTCACCATCAGAATCAGGTGAACATTCATATGCGATAAAGGGAAATATTTTACAGGCTTAAAGGGAAACCATAATTGTTTTGGGTTGATTTTGTTTTAACATTTTTAACACTTTTAAAATGTACACATGATTAAAATTATGTTTTCTATCTGCTGTTTTAAAAATGTATGTGTTGTATATGTATACTGCACAACCAAATATCAAATCCACACAATGGATTTATTTTCATCTGCAGTGCCAACCAAAACCTATGACTCTGATTTTCAGTAAACTTAGGAAAATATATACAAGGAAACCTATGTATCCTTGTATATATACTCTATATATACACACACACAGACACACAACACACACTCTCTCTTCCTTTTTTTTTTATATAGGAGGTAAAGAGAAATCGTCAAACATGAGGAAAGAAGACTGAAGTATATTTCAAAAAAGATTATTTTCATTTCTGACTAGGGGTTTATGTCGACAGTCATTCTTGTCAGATGCTATATTATTCTTCTGTTTCCTACAGTTCAAATGTACCTCATTAGGACATGCTGCATCCAATGAAAAACAAGGCAACGCAAGGAAGGTCAAATGCAACCTCTGAACCGTCATGAACACTGCTCAGTTAAAATCAATGTGGTTTTGCTGACCTGCGTTTGATAGGCGTTTTGGAATACAAAGCCTATCGACCTGAGCCTGAAAGAAAGAAAATACATACAATCCACAATATTTTACCTTTACAGACCATCAAAAGGCAGGAATTGCATAAGGCAAGGTCCACATTACAGTAAAGGCCTAAAAATGGCCATTTATTGGCCTGAACACAGTGACTCATTGTGGTTCTACCCAATGGTAATGGTACCATTTTACTTTGGACCTTTCTTCTGCCCCAATGTAGCAAAATGAAGTTTTTTTAAAGGGTGATTTTTCAAGAGGCTTTAGGCATTCCATTAGGTGTTTTCTAAAGGATCTGTAATGGCATGGCCCAAATTATTATTATTATAATACAGGATTTATATCGCGCCAATAGTTTGCACAGCGCTTTGCAATATAAGGAAGACATTACAGTCACAATACAATTCAAGACAAGATCGTCAAATGATCCTCAAAACGTCCTCTTGCCCTCTAAAGCATGTCTCAGAATTAACTTTTTCTCTCACCTAGTTCCTTTAGCGAGAAACATTCTGAGCCTGATGAAGGGGAGGTCACCCAGTACCAACTCCGGGTGACACCCGGCCTTTGGACGCCCCTGCCTGTATAAATGCATGTGAGATAGGGACCTTGGATTGTAAGCTCCTGGAGGGCAGGGACTGATGTGAATGTGCAACTATTTAAAGCACTGCGTAAATTGTTGCCGCTATGTAGACACGTGTACTAAAGAAATAGAATGTCAAATTAAAAAAAGACTGATTAAATTAAAACAACAACAAGTTACTGAAAACAATTATTCACAAAGCACATAAATAGTGACTGATAATTTCCCAAGCCAAATGGAATTATAACTCACAGCGACCGTCAACACAGAGAGGTCCCTTCCATTTTGGTAAGGTCAGGTGGTCCCTTCTTGTGTTCTTTCAAGGCCTCATTCACACTGCTAAGAGCTGGCCCGTACAGATCCGTGCAGCGTGCACAGCCGTATGGACAGCTCCCAGGAAGGACGGGTGCTGCATGTGATTGCACGCAGCAGCCCGTTCTTCTCTATGGGAGTACGCGGGTGTCCGTACTCGTACACAGACAGGATGGATGCTGTCCGCGTCCGAGCACGGACACCTGCACCCGCACGGATGTGCAGTTCGGGTGAGCGTCCTCCCATAGAGAAGGACAGGCTGCTGCGTACGATCACACGCAGCACCTGTCTTTCCCGGGAGCGGCCCGATACGACCGTGCACGCCACACGGATTTGTACGGGCCGGCTCTTAGCAGTGTAAATGAGGCCTAAAGGTCAACTAGATTCAAAATTAAAGTAGTTCTAAATGCTTTTAGCATGTGTTCACTAACATCAATCAGGGGAACATCCCCCAGTATGTTGTTTCGTAAAAATGGATGTCCTACACTTAGGGCGTTTAACATCAACTGAGCAAGCCAGTCACCGCTAGGGCGCATAGAAATCAATAGCAACCCTGGCACTCCAGCTGTTGTGGAACTACAAGTCTCATGAGGCATTGCAAGTCTCTGACAGCCACAGCCATGATTCCCAGAGGCAGGTGCATGATGGGAATTGCAGTTTTTACCACATGTGGCCTACCCCTGACTTAGCATGAATGTACTCAACATGAAAACACACCGGGGGGATTTATGAAAACTGGAGCAGACAAAATCTGGAGCCGCTGTGCATGGCAACAAATCAGCATCCACCTTTCATATTTAAACCTTAACTGAACAAACTGAAGAGAAAAGCTGATTGGTTGCCATTGGCAACTGCTCCAGATTTTGCCTGCTCCAGTCTTGATAAATTCCCCCTACTGTATGTCTGATTACAGGGCACTTAGTGTCCATGCCGATCCAATAGCTTCAATAGATTTTTGCATCACTGAGGTGGAATAACATGTCTTAACCTGCTGCCTGCCTGTTCTGGGCCAGTGACTCTGACAGTGGTAAAGTCCAATAGAACATTTGGTTTAAATCAACTTGATACATGTAAGGTGTATAAAAAAAAATAGATGTCCAAAGTCTTACACTTCATTTTTAAGTCCATGCTTCCTAGTAATCGAAGAACTGTAGCTCCAACTCAGCAGGGGACATGTCAGACCCCTGCAGAGAGACCACTGCTTCCATACTGCCGCCAGATCTGGGGGAAAGAAAGGGTATGCGTATAATTGAGAAAACTAACAATGTACAAGGGGAAAAAAAAGAGCAAATAAAAGTCACAGATGCAAAATGCTGTAACGGTGCGCCCGTGCTCTAAAATTTCACGACCTGCAGATTACGCACCCGAGCATCTGACGCCTCGAATGATAATTCAATTACATCAAGTCAAAGAGATAATTAGTGCATGCAATAGCTATCTCCATTTCCCCCGCCGGCTGAGGAAGCCCTTTTTAAGTGCCAGGATCTATATCTTAATTCAGATCGTCAGACGAATTTTCCACCTGAAGCGCAGTGTCACCTGAAAGCAATGACAGCAAAGAATTGCTAGCGAGCATCCCCGTAGCATCAATTACCATCAATGTCAATTAATTTGGGAATCAACCATCGGTAGCAGCGTTTGTGTGCCAGAGCTGCGTGGCGTACATCAGGGTACATCACAGCAGGTGTATTAATACCCTGCTCACCTCTGCCTCCTGGACTAAATACTAACTACTGCTTAATTAGGTGTGGAGCTCA
>NW_017307566.1:479523-490567 GCF_000935625.1 Nanorana parkeri
TTATTTCTAGGGATGCACCGATAACGCTTTTTCGGTATTGAGTACGAGTACTGGTATTTATATTTCGGTACTCGCCGATATCAAGTACCGATACCGGTACTTCCGATAGCATGGAGACGGCTTCCTGGGCAATCAGGAAGCCGGGCGGCATGTCATTACAATCTGTCCGGATTCTTGATTGTCTGGGAAGCTGGCTCCATGCTGTTTGGCCGGCTCCATGCTAATTGGCAAGGAAGCCGACTTCCCAGCCAATAAGCATCAAGCCATCTTCCTGGCCACTCAGGAAGCAGGGAGGCGGGTCACTACAGATTGCCCGGGAAGCCAGCTCCATGCTGTTTGGCCGGCTCCATGTTGATTGGCTTCCCAGGCAATCAGCATCAAGCCAGCTTCCCTGCCACTCAGGAAGCCAGGAGGCGGGTCAATACCAGCCACCCGGCTTCTTGATTGGTCGGGAAGCTGGCTCCATGTTCTCTCATGGCACTGCCGGTCAGAGGAAATTCCTGCTGCAGGCAAACGCAAGTTTCTGATTCAGGAATCCCTAATCGCACCTAAACCTACAGATATGGATGGGGCCTTATTGTGAGTGTATATTAGTGTCTGTAGTAACAAACCGGATATAGTTACATTTTATTTTAAAGCATGAAATTTGGCAAGCGGCCCCCATGAGAGGAAAAAAATTGTCGAGTGGCCCCCGAGTGAATTGAGTTTGAGACCCCTGGCCTAGAGTGTAAACTAAAAAAGATGCACCCACCCGCTCACCTTTCTTCCCCTCCGCTCCAGCTGAGGAATGTCAATACAGTGCAAGTCAATGGACTTGATGTCATGGGTCCTTAGACTGCTGGAGCCCAGGGGAGGCTACAGGGACTGGCCTAGCAGCCAGGCGCAACCAAGCATCGAGTGAGTATATCTTCTTTATTTTCGCCCCTAGACCAAAACAAGCACTTAACCCTTGCAGTGTGGTGATAGTCCCACTGGAAGGGTTCATTTTTATTCAGCCTGGAGTTCTTCTTTAAATGCTCGTTTTGTCTAGGGGGCCCAATTAAATCAGAATTCCTCATCTGATCCTCAGTCCCGCGGCGGTCAGCGCTCACCTCTCTCTCCCCCCTCCGCTCCGGCCTATGGAGCCGCCCCTCGGCGTCTAATGCAAGTCAATAGACCTGCATAAGACGTGATGACACCAGCAGTTCTTAGACCGCCGGAGCCCAGGGAAGAAGAGGCTGAGGGGACCGGTCTAGCAGCCCTGACAGGACCAGGGATCAGGTCAAGTATATCTGCTTTGTCTGAGCTCCCTAGACAAAACGAACGCTTAACCCTTGCAGTGCGGGAGTAGACTTACTGCAAGGCTGCAAGGGTAACTTTGTGATTTTCTTACGTTCGTCTTTAAGGCCTCATTCACACTGCTAACAGCCGGCCCATACAGATCCGTGTGGCGTGCACGGCCATATCGGGCCGCACCCGGGAAGGACGGGTGTGCAATGTGATTGTACACAACAGCCTGTTCTTCTTTATGGGAGTACGCGGCCGTACGCCGCCCTTCGCTCACTCGAACTGCACGTCAATGGGGTGCAGGTGTCCGTACTCGTACGCAGACAGAATGGATGCTCTCTGCGCCCGAGCAGGGACACCCGCACCCGTACGGACGAGCAGTTTGGGTGAGCGTAGGGCGGCATACTCCCATAAAGAAGAACAGGCTGCTGTGTACAATCACACGCAGCACCCGTCCTTCCCGGGAGCGGTCCGATACGGCCGCGCACGCCACACGGATCTGTACGGGCCGGCTGTTAGTAGTGTGAATGAGGCCTTAAGCTTTACCGATGATTATTACTCCGGCTGCAGCTCTCATTTTAATAGTGCAAAGTAGGCCAAGGGGCTGGGGGCTTATTTCCCTTTAAATTGTAGGCGTTGAGGTTCTCTATTCTTAGGCAAGCTAATGACATCACGTGCACAATATGCACAGGAGGTCTGCACGTCAGGGGGTCATTTAATGCAAATAATAGGTGCTCTTTATGTGACACAGGTAGGTAAAATGTTTACCTGGCGGGTAATTACATCCTTCCAGGGAAACGTAATTATGATGATTCATTTTAAGAGCAGCCTGGAAGATGGGACTTCCCAATGATTTCCTTTTATCCTCTATTCTACCCCATGGGGTTATCTCCGCGCTCCCAGCCCTCGTGTGAACAGCTCAGGGGTGGCAGGCGAACGCCAAAGAAGATTTTTCATGCTGTATTAACTCTTCGGAGGAACCCCCTGTAATTGGCTGATGTTAGCGGCGTGCTGCTCATGATGTGAACCGTGCATAGACTACACAGGCACATCATTTATAATCTGCTGTCATCTGTCGCGACGCCCAGCGCAAAATTGTACGGTTTTGCTGCGAGGCATCGTTTCTATATCACACGCAGTTTGACCTGCAGAGCGAGATGTTAACCTACATTGCAGCCAGACGGAGCAGGCCTCTTTGAGTCATGCCAGGAGAGCGCCAGACTGCAATTCCCACGCCAAGAGGAGCAGCTTGGCCGGGGACAACTGTGAGACATCCACGGGCTGGTTGGCAGCCCTGTAAACAAGAAGCAACCGGACAAACAACGCAGCCGGGAGCTGCTCAAAATTACATAGTGATAATGATGAATAATGAGCGATGATGGCTTGCAGTATCTTAGGAAATAAGTTGGAAAAACGCCAGTGGTGAAACTACAAATCCCATGATGCATCTATCTCTTGGAGACATGGCTATGGCTGGGAGGATCTTGTAATGCCTCATGGGATTTGTAGTTCTGCTGGAGGGCTGGAGTTTGCCGACCCCTGACTTAGGAGATTTCAGTAGCAAGATTTACCTGCAGCAGCCATCAACCTTAGGCAGTGGCATCACAAGGTGGGTGCGACCTGCCACGGGTGACACTATCAG
Organism: Nanorana parkeri; assembly: GCF_000935625.1. Lineage (NCBI taxonomy): Eukaryota > Metazoa > Chordata > Amphibia > Anura > Dicroglossidae > Nanorana > Nanorana parkeri. Next base: position 482,432 of record NW_017307566.1, read on the forward strand.
AGGAGGCGACACCAAAATGACTGACAGTCATTTTGGTGTCAGCCACTCTGAAAAGTCAGGCACTTGGTCATGGACTGAGAGCCTGACAGCTGAACAAGAGTGGGGGGGACCCAGCAGCATACCTTATCCCACTGTAAGAATGTACCCTCCTCTCTTTGCCGGCGTCAGTCACCAAGATGGCCGCTGGCAGTTAAGTGCACGTGGCATCTTTAGGTGTGTGCGTGATGACATCTCAGCGGGTGACACCTGGTGGCCGCACAGGGTGACACCCGCCATGGAGACACCTCTGACCTTAGTGTCACCATTATGGGCTTGGGCGTGTTCACAAGCGCCTCGTGCCCAGCCCGCCAGGAAGCCGTCAGCCCGCAGGGCCAATCACAGGCACTGAGACATTTCCCGATCTTTGCAGCTGCGGACCGGGAACATGCCTCAGTGCCTTTGATTGGACCTGCGCGCTGACGGCTTCCTGACGGGCTCGGCACGGGGGGCTTGCGAACACGCCCGAGCCCATCACTAGTCACCATATACGTTACAATCTGACAGTACAATCGTTACAATCTGACAATTTACAATTTAAGTAATAACTAACTTGTGTCTGTTTACATCAGATGACCCTTGATCCGTCATGATCAGGTCCGGGCGAACACTGCCATTTGTTTTTCCGGACCTTGCCAAAGCCGGGGGCAACCGAATGTAAACAGACACCCATCTATTTAGATCCCCATAGACTAAAGCTGGCCATACACTTTACAACCATCCCAAAACATTCGTCTTGCGATGGTTGTAAGCTAATTAAAAGCTCGTACAATCTGCGCATCTTGGACAGGCAGATCGTACTTGCTTGCGCACACCGGCCGTGCGGCATTTGTCTAACGAGCAGGCCACAAACCTGCCGAAAATCTGAAAGGGGCCAAAGGTCGCTTCCACACAGGTGTCTCTATTCCAGCTCATAGACGGATCCTCTGCGGAGTCGGATCAGAACGGAGATGGATATCGCATGTGTGACATCCGTGTCCGTTCTTTTTTGGTGATGAAGGACAAAATGCAAAAGGAATCACAATGAGTCGCCCCATTCACCCCAGGGAGGTAGGGGTTCCGCGCGGTTTACGTGTGAGTTTTGAAAGGGCGTTTTTAATTGCAATTAAAAATGCCCCAAAACACGATGATCAATGTGTTTCCATTGCAATCTATATGGAATTTGCGTTTATCAGCGCAGAAAAAGTAGCTCAGGGAGCAGTTTGGGCGGCAGGCGGATTAAAATGCACGTTTGCGCGAATGGGCCCCATAGGAATAAATGTGTTTTTTTACTGTTGGAGGTTCAGTATGGAAAAATCTGCGCGACTGAACCGCCCTGGTGTGAACGGGGCCTAACAAGGATGCGTGTCCATCTGTATCTGCCCGCATCTGAAAGCGGACCTGGATGCAACGTTATTGCACTCGGTCTGAGGAACCTGGATGTATACGGACACTCATCCACTAACATCCGGCTGCCCGTAGGGATACATAGGAGCCCGTTTCTTAACCATGTGATCACAGAACGCCTGCGTTTATATAGCATATAGCATTTATATAGCATACCATCGGCAGCATTCAGAGAGAGACGGTGAGGGAACTCCTACACGGGCTGCAGCGCCGCTTCTCAGTCCGACCACCAAGGGGCGCTCACGTGACACAAGCGCGGGAACAGGTGCAGCCAATTGCGGCCATTGCTGGTGGCGATACGAAGCACGTGACCGGGCGTCGTGCCTGTCGGTGTGGGGTGTGGGGTGTGGGGGTAGGGACATGAGATGAAGCGGGTGTTCTCTCAGTGGGGTCACCGTCTATAGTACAGGTGTTGCCATGGTAAGTTGGGACTAAGATGACCTGCCTGCCTTGTTAGAGCATTATATGTGGGTGCCTGTGCCTCAGGGGCAGCTGGAGGACTACAAGTCCCAGCATGTCTTTATAGAGCAAGTTAATGTGGCTGCCTGGAGGGACGGTGTGCTGCTGTGTTTCTTCTTTTACATTTTTGAGGCGCCTTAACGCACACCTGGGGGGGGGATTTATCGAACTGGAGCAAAGCAAATTTGGAGCGGTTGCCCATGGCAACCAGTCAGCAGCTCCAGTTGCTACGTGCTGAAGTAACACAGGCGTTACAGCCATGCAGAGATGTATAAATGGTCGCTCACTGTATTTAGGTAAATGACCATGAAAGTTATATTATTTTATAATGTTTATAAATATACATGTAGCTCCTTCATAAATATTATTACAGCCCCTCCTCCCTCCCCCCACCAAACAGTTACATTTCAGCCGTTGTTATGTAAACGGCAACAATCAACTTCCTTTATGTGTTCTGCTTCTTCTTCCTGACCAGGCTCACACTAACATATATGCCATGGCATGAAGGCGGGATTCCATGTCCGGTGTACTATCAAAAGCTCCAACTCATCGAAGTCTCCAACTACCTCACTTCCGGTGCTCAGAACAACTGGAGCTCTGTACAGTTGCAGTGCGCATGCGCGCATAGTGTTTTCTGAATACTCGTCGGGTCTGACACCTGGTGAATATTGTTAATATGCAGCCGTACAGAGCTCCGTCAGTCTTTGTGTTTTGCAGTCCAAGGCCCCATTCACACATAGAGACATACCTTTTGCAGAGGCCGGGATAGCGCGACTTTCGGGGCGACGTTCCAGCGACGGTAGCGCGACCTTCTCCGTCGGGCTCCATTATAAAAAAGCAAAATCCGCCGAAAAAAGGGTCCTGTAGAAGCGACTTGCGACCGCGACATGGAGCTAAGACAGCTCCATTGAATATCATTAGCCGGCGACTTCTTGCGATATCGCGCGGCAAAAATGCGTGATAAATCGCTATGTGTGAATGGGGCCTTAACGCCGTCTGGTCAAAATCTCCAACTTGCAAGTGCCCGGCAGTGAGGTAGGTGGAGATTTCCATAGAACACCGGCTGCTGCATATATGTGCTGCGTTGACACTACAAGTCCCATGAGGCATTGCAAGACTCTGACAGCCACAGGCGTGACCCATCTGGGTCTCTGTTAACGATCGGGAGCCAGGGGCGTGCTCTCGATCATGTGATCGGCTTGCCGTCTGAGCTATTTGTTTTCAGGTCACACTGCGATGATTTACTGGACCTTAGACCACTGCAGCGGAGGGGAGAGGCTCCAGGAACAGGTCTAAAGGTGCCCATACACTGTACGATTATCGTACGAAAATCGTACAGAGTATGGAAAGCGTGCAACCATTTCTACTGTACGGTCGCACGTCTTCCGTCGAACAAGCAGGCTTGAAAACGTATAATTCGTACAATTCTCGGCGGGTTAGTGGCGTGCTTGTTCGACAACTGCCGAACGCACACTGCCCGTTTGCAGTGATCGGAAGCCCGCTCCTCACTGCGGTCATCGGGGCGGCCTTTCGATGATCGCAAGTACGATCTGCCTATCCAAGATGGGCAGATCGTACGAGCTTTTAATAAGTTTATGACCATCGCAAGACAAAAGTCTTGGGATGGTTGTAAGGTGTATGGGCACCTTAAGGCCCCGTTCACATATAGCGAATTGTCGCCGCGATATCGCGAGAAGTCGCCGGCCAATGTTATTCAATGGAGCTGTCTTAACTCCATGTCGCGCGTCGCAAGTCGCTTCTACCGGACCCTTTTTTCGGCGGATTTTGCGCGATTTTGCTTTTTTTCTATGGAGCCCGACGGGGAAGGTTGCGCTATCGTCGCTGGAACGTCGCCCCGAAAGTCGCGCTATCCCGGCCGTGCGGATCCGCTGCAAAAGGTATGTCGCTAGGTGTGAATGGGGTCTAAGAGCAATCTGGCTCAGAGGATCAGGTGAGTACCACTCAAGTTTCCTCCCTAGACCAAAATGAGCACTTAACCCTTGCAGTGGGGGGGTAGCCCAACACTGGAATTTTTTTTACCCAGAGTTCTTTAAAGTGAATGTATAAATGACCTATCCCTAGAAGAATCTAACAGATATGGATAGCATGGAGAAAGCTGATACTCAGAGACTGTACTTCAAAGCAATGAGAACTTCTATTGTTATGTTGGAGCTTCTATTTGATCTATCGTGGCTCGTTTTCAGGTAGGTGATTTTTTATTTCAATTTTGGAAGACTTCATCTGCTGAGCCGATCAGAAAGGGGTTGAAAGGGTTTTCTACTTTTCCCTTAAGTTGTAGAGTCAATGAAGAGATCTTTTCCCATATTTTGCATGCTACTCTTAAGGTGGCCATACACTGTACAACCATCGCAAGACCTTAGTCTTGCGATGGTTGTAAAGTGATTTAAAAAACGTACGATCTGCCCATTTTGGACAGGCAGATCGTCCTCGCGATCATCGCAAGCCCGTCCCCCTGAGGGGCGGGCTTCCGATGACCGCAATGCTGAACGGGCAGTGTGCGCGTGCGCACACCGGCCCGTTCGGCATTTGTCTCCCGATCTTCGGCTGGTTTGTCGTACGATTTTCGACTGGTTTTCTAGCATGCTCCTTAGACAAAAGACGTGCGACCGTACAGTAGAAACGGTCGCATTCCTTCGTTCACACTGCTCGATTCTCGTACGATCGCGGGATTGGCCCTGTATGTATTCATGTGAGATAGGGACCTTAGATTGTAAGCTCCTTAAGGGGAATGGACTGTGTAAAAGGTGGTCATACACTTTACAACCATCGCAAGACCTTAGTCTTGGACAGGCAGATCGTACTTGCGATTATCGCAAGCCCGCCCCCCTGAGGGGCGGGCTTCCGATGACCGCAATGCTGAACGGGCAGTGTCGGCCCGTTCGGAATTTGTCTCCCGAGCTTCATTCAAACCAGGCCGAAAATCGTACGATTTGCGGCTGGTTTTCTAGCATGCTCCTTAGACAAAAGACGTGCGACCGTACAGTAGAAACGGTCGCACGTCTTCGTTCACACTGCTCGATTCTCGTACGATCACGGGATTTCCCGCGATTCTCGTACGAGAATCGAGCAGTGTATGGGCACCTTTAGGGCTGGTTCACACCACAAAGAGTGCGTTCCAGAGCGTTCAGCCACTGGAACGCAACCCGGGTCAGCTCCCTGCGTTTAGGGGCAGGAGGGGGCGTGACGGTGCATTGAAGTCAATGGCACCGCAGCCACGACCCCTGCCCGCAGTGCGATCGCTCGCACCCAAACGCATGGCAGTGCAGATCGCACTGGATCAGAAAGGAGGCACTGATGAGTCACGCATTCGGGCGATCGCACTGTGGCCCCTGAACGCAGGGAGCCGGCCGGAGTTGCGTTCCAGGGCGTTCTAGAGGTTGAACACTCCGGAACGCACTCTTTGTGGTGTGAACCGGCCCTAAGGGTCCATTCACACTAGCAGGCCACAGATGTGCGCCAACAGGCACAGTGCGGATGCGTTGATCCCATTGCATTTCCCTGTTTAGTTTTTTTTTTTCTTAGAACTTTATTAAAATGTCACAAGTGACAATTTCATTAAAGTAGTATTAAACACTTAATCTTTTTTTTTTTTCTTCAATAATGAATCCAGATCAAACAAATATACATTGCCCTGCAAAGCTTTGCTTTTTCTTTTACATTTTTTTTGCCCAGACACTTGCAAGTCATAATTATTCCAAACAGCTACAACTCTTCCCCTGATCACAAGGGAGAGCAGCTGTCCATCTACTAGCTTGGAGAGGAAGAAGGAGCAAGGACCTGGGGAATTTCTTGCCTTGCTGTGCCTGTGTGTTTGCGGAGACACACATAGTTTAGTAACACACAAGTGTGGCTTCATAGGACCCTGCAAGGGAAAGGAGCCCCCCCCCCCAAAAAAAAACAGAATATCGGGGCCATTGCTTAGGGGGATCAGCTGATTCTGCAGGAAATTAAAACTTTTAAACATCAAGGAGCTGCATCCATTGTAGGAGATTTCATCAGCAAAATTACTTTTTGACTTTAAGATCACTTTAAATTCAGTTGGTAGTCAGCAGTACGCACACTCGCTCCCGTGATGGACTACAATCTCACGTTTTAGTTTAAAGGAGAACTATGGGGTTAGGGCTTTTCCCCATAGTTCTCCTTAGGGTAACGGGAGGACACAAACTAGCGTCAGAGGCGCCGCAGTATACCGCAAGCTGCAGCTCGCGGTATACTGAGACGCCGCAGCTGAAGTGGATCCCGACAATTATGTCTGGATGCGCCCAGCTGCGTGAGTGAAAGCTGGCTCTGCCTATCTAGAGGCAGAGCCAGCTACACCCGCTCCCTCCCCCGTCCGATCAACCAGTCAGCGCTGGCGTATTGGAGGGGGGAATCCAGCCCCTCCCCTGTCACGGCAGAGAGCTGTGACAGGATCGAGAGGTGAGCAAACGCCAGTATGTGTTCGCTCACCTCCCGATCTACTGAGCCGATCTGTGAGAGTCTCATTGTCACACGTCGGCTAGAACTATGAGGTGAGTGAAAAGCACTCACCTCATAGTTCTCCTTTAACAATTTTTGTATTGAGATTGTAGTGAGCTCGGAGCGGTGACTGCAACACACACAGGGACCATGGGGAACAAAAGTAGTCACCCTCCAGAAGGAAGGACAGTGTCAGCACCAATTCAGAGTTGATTTGAGGATCTACAGCCGAGTGACACACACATGAGATACATTATTGTTATTAGTTAGGGAACTTGAATGTATTTTTAAGATTTAACTCCTGAATTTAGTGTCACTTTAACAACACAAGCTACATTTATATTGTCAAACTGGAGACTTCCTGAATTCACCATATGTATGTGTGTGTGTGGTGACCACTGAGCAATCCTCTTTGTAGGTACAATAAATGGAGCCAGCGTTTGTACAGCATTTCCTTTTTTATAATTCTGGGTTTTTATTTCTCAGTAGCATTACTGTAGCTATTTTAGGGAAGCGATAAGAGAGCAGTTACTGAAGAATGTAGGCAGGAGAGTTTCTAACCTGAATACTACGGGGCAGGTCTATTATGCAAGTAGAAATTCTCTCCTTTCATCAGTTTAGATTAGGGAAAAGTAAATACTGATTGGCTGTTATGGCTTAGTATTTTGTACTTTGCCATATGGCAGGGGGTAGGCAACCTCGGCACTCCAGCTGTGGTGAATCTTCAAATCCCATCATGCATCTGTACCTAGGAGTCATGCCTGTGGGTCTCCAAGAGTCTTGCAATGCCTCATGGGACTTGTAGTTTCACAACAGATGGAGTACCAAGGTTGCCTATCCCCGCTATACTGAATAAATAGAATGAGGCAAATTGCTTGTAACTGCTCGCGTTATACTGCAGCGTCTCAGTATACAGCGAGCTACAGCTGGCTGTATACTGAGCCTAGGGTGACGGGAGGACGCTAGTTTGTGTCCTCCCGTTACCCTAAGGAGAACTATGGGGAAAAGACTTAACCCCATAGTTCTCTTTTAAGACCGTCACTGCTGTTCTCTCTCCTTGTGCAGGGTGACTAGTCTTGTAGCCAGCCCCCTCCTGTAATAAAGACCAGTCACTGCTGCTCTCTCTCCTTGTGCAGGGCGACTGGTCTCCTCTCCACCCCCCTCCTATAATAAAGACCACTCACTGCTGCTCTCTCTCCTTGTGCAGGGTGACTGGTCTTGTCTCCGCCCCCTACTGCAATTCTCTCCAGGCAGCCTGTGATGGGTGGAGTCTGCTGGGTCGCTCCCACAACTCTGCACAGACTATGTACAGCACAGCGATGATGCCACTGCTACTTTTACATGGAAATAACTGGGATTGCAAAGGCATTTGGCGCAAGCAAGGGATTTACATCATATGTGGCTACTGAGAAATATATTTAAATTAAGGGTTGCTGGAGTTCAGCTTTAAATGTATTCTGGAACTTGCATTTTCCCCGGGATGCTCCAGAGCCAAGCCAGTAAGAACACATTAACAGTGTAATAGGACAGAGATGTGAATGAAAATAGTGCAGCTCATCCCCCTTGTCTTCTCTCGTATGCCAGGTGAGCAGTCAATTATCCCCAGATAGAGAGGAGAGATGCCTGCACAGTGTCCCCTCCTCTCCACCCTCCTCCTCTTCTCATTATCTCCCTCCCTCCTCAGGTCTCCCTCTCAGATTCCACTTGCTTGAACTGTTTCACTGGGAGCAATCAGCTGCGAGAATCGCATGCAGTGAGACAGGCAACTTCCTTCAA
>NW_017307566.1:490592-492247 GCF_000935625.1 Nanorana parkeri
AGTACCCTCTTCACAGCTGTTCCAACCCTGGAGGACCTCTCTTCCTGTTAACTCAGGAGACCCCTAACCCTTCTCTGTGTTGTGACCGTTCTCATCTCTTATCACCCCAGGACTGGTTGTTTTGGGATATGACCCCTTTTTCCTAACACCGGAGCTGTGGACCTCATTTTCAGATGAATGCCTGGTCAGTGTGGACACAGGTAAGCCATCATTTATATATAATATTTTATAAGTTGTCATCTATAAACAATTGTGGCCACTTGAGAATTCTAACTTAAAGGGTATGTCCACCCAAAACTAACATTTTCAGTTTTAGGGATATATGTGCATGGTGAATGACCCATTACCTTCTTTTCTAACGTGGTCTGAGATAGCCCCACTCGAGTTCCAGCTCTAGCCATCATGGGAGAATGTTGCCTTTCCTGCTGGAATTTATCAGGTTACATTAGAGGCAGTGTAACAGAAGCGTGAAGACTTTTGCTGCAGCAGGAGGAATGAGACTGCTTGGTTTATTTTAGGTGGCAAGGGGAGCTGGGAAATGTTGTTAGAGGTCTCACAGTTGGTGGAACATATAGGAATCCAGTGGGTGATTAATCCGGGTCCATAACGTCAATATTTGGATGAGCTGAAACGTGAATTCTTCGTACATCAGTTCTAACTGGCAGGACAGGCTGGGACTTGTAGTACCTCATTTGCTGTTGGGCTGCATAGCTGGGTTAGCCGGGAACAGGGAGAAATAGGTCACTCGTGTGTAAAATTAGTAGTACAGTACTGAATAGTGATCCACAGAGGCACCAAATGAGGCTGATGTGTTCCCAGTACAGAAGTAGAGTCAGCCTTGCCTCTCTTGTACCTTGAGAAACAATGCACAGCGATCTGGTTACCTGCATAGACAATGCTAAGAGTTATCTCCTTACAGAATAAAAAGCTCTTTATTCCTCCCGTTTAATGCCTGAGACCCTTTTAGATCCTTCTTCGCCTCCTAGCGTGCAGCTCCTGTGTAGGAACTCTAAGAGCAGTGCCCATTCTCAGCGAGCTTCAGTTCCCAGGAGTTTAGAAGACATAAATATCCTCTGACTTGGATTAGCAAGCCTTTGTGCACATTGTCAGTGTTTCACCACAAGCACAGTGGGGGTATTTCACTAGTTTAACATGTATCCTAATGTCATGGGGCTGGTTTATGGAAACTTGAGTAAAACCGGTGATTGGCTATTTCAAGTGTAAAACAATAAACTATTTTCTCAACAAAAAACGGTGATTGGCCATAGCGGCCAGACAGGTTTCTTTGTTGTAACAAGGAATCTAAACTATATATTGTTTTTCTAATTCCGTCCCCATATATTGGCACTATGGTATTATATCTGTGCAGTGGGCCGAGCCAAGAACACATTACGTGGTACTTCTGGTTTGGTTATAAGAAAACCTAAAGTTATGTAACAGACTGCCTAACCTGCTCTATCAGAACCAGGAAAGTTAGAGGAGATCTAAATGCAGTCACTAAAATCTCACATAAGCTCTGACATAGGGCTGCAGCTAACGATTATTTGCATAATCGATTAGTTGCCCGATTTTATTTTTTTAACTAATCGATTGGTTGCATTAAAAAATCTTTGTCTCTCTCTCTGTCACTCTCTCTCTGTCACTCTCTCTCTGTC
>NW_017307567.1:0-31460 GCF_000935625.1 Nanorana parkeri
TTTATTCACTGCTGCCCCTGCAGGGTAAACCTGGCACAGCACTAGTGCACTAGTACTAGGCCAAGTACTGCTTAAAGGTTGTACAATCCTTGTGATGCAATCCACTAGCTGGACGCAGGATGCTGCATGTTTAGCAGCTGTATCACGGCTTGAAGCGGACCTTTCATCCCAAATGGAGCAGCTTACTCTGTCTTTGGGGAGCAGTACTGGTGATGGGTTATAATCCAGAAGTTCATGCATTTGCACTCTGAGGAGCAGTGATGGCAAAAGGCTGGAGAGTTTTACAATCCATTAACCCCTGCATATGCACTCTGAGGAACAGTGCGGTCAATAGGGCTGAAAAATTTACAAGTCATTATGCCCATGCATTGCGCACTCTTTTTTATTTTATCTTCATACATACCTGACCCTCACCTTATAGAATGTAGCTGGTCTCTTGGGGAATGAGGTTAGGTAATTGACACATGATCCAACCTTACAAAACACAGATGAAACTGAGGATAATGATGTGATTAACAGCACCTGTCAGAACCTGCTAGACACTAACAGCCATGCTAAAAACCTGGAAGCCACATACTCATGTGCTTAGGGTTATAGCACCACAAGCTCTTGTCATTAACACAATGCTGTATACATAGGACCATGAAAAGATTACTGAATTACAGGCAGGATAGGCCTGCAAGAAGCAACAATACCATAAGTTACATTTAAACATTAACAACGCTTGGGGAACCACAGGTGACAGCAAAATACTCACATGAAAGGCACCCAAAGAGTTAAGGCTCAAGAGTTAGCAAACAACACATTTCTGTAAGATCTAGTTAAGCTTTAGCAGCAGAGCACATGGCAGCAGCCTGCACTCAGCAAGCACCTGCAGGGTAAAGCACCACAAGCAAGCTAATGGATGTTTTAGGCAAATACCTGCAAGATTCAGCTAAGGCATTAGCAGCACCACAGAATCACATATGTAAGGTTGTTGTAAGCACACATAGAAAACTGAAGGGATCTACAGACATAACAGATATTCAGAAAGATTCAGCCAGAGCAAGGCAGCACTGCAAGGCCACAGGAAACAGTAGCACATGTATTTCTAAAACCAACTCATAGAAAGAAAATGGAGTGGATCCTACTTGTCAGCTTGTCCATGCATGTGATCATCCCAGTACAACCATAGTTTGTGATGATGCAGCTGAGTCACGGTTCTTCTCTGGAGTCACAAGGCCAGGAGGCTAAGCAAGTGTTCAACCCGCCGCCATGATGGAGGAAGCATCCGAACATGAAGAGACCCCAAGAGACCATTTCCTGCACCCCAACTCCAAGGCTATGGGGGAGGCTTCCCTTATCAGACTGCATTTAGCCACCTGAACAAAGGGAACTTCGCAACAGGAGAGGCTGAACCTGTGCGGCAGGCCAGAAGAAACCAGCAAGGTGAGGGAAAAAACTCCAACCTATTCTTAGTATAACCGGCTTGAGCAGTGAGGACAGAAAAAAGAATGGTGGCCTTGGGAGGCGGGCTTTAATTTATAGTATAACTGGTCCTGTGATTGGGCTGGGGGCGGAGCCATACCCATTCTATGCTGCCATGTACGGTGTCAGGAAATATATATATATATATATATATACACACACACAATCAATCACCATCCTCTGCAATACATTACTAATATGAAAGGATTCATGGATTCATCTTTATTTTATCTATTTTATGCGAAATGCTCTGCAAGGCTAAAATTATATTAATAATAAGTGTGCATGCAGATTAATATCAATATAAAATACAGTATATGGTTAATACCAAAAACCCACTACAAGGCTGTGTTTGACCAACTTTGCATTGGACTGCCTTTGTTTGGACATAGCATGTCCTACTAAGGTGCATTTGAGCTGCAAGCTAAGCAGGTCAAAAGCAGCCTTTCCTTGTCAAATGACGTGTTTTCCATTTAAACACAGCTCCAGTAAATTGAGCGGAAAATATTAAATAAAATAAGGAATTCAATTACTGAAAAATATACTTATGTTAATTTACAGACACACAGGCAGATAGTATTTCCAAAAAGAGCACAACAATGACAGTCAATTCATATTCTTCTATGTACAGGTTTCCATTAAATTAGCATTCTGATATGTACTTATACCAGAGTTGACCTTTATTAATAAACTTCTTAGTATATTACAGTAACATAAGTTGGTTTTGAACGCTTTCTCTTGCAGTTGTTATATTTACTGTAACTGGATACTTCATAATGACAGCATTCAATTGTAATTTCCTTTATTATAGTACTTGCTTCAACTTGCATTGGCCTTGTTTTGACTAATAGTGGAACATTATATTTGAAAAGTAATTTTACTTTCACAGTATGGTGTTGACTGGGTGAATACAACTTGCACAAGCAAGAATATTGCTCATACCTTGGATAATTCAAAGAGATTGGTCTTGTAACTCTTTCATATACTTCACTTTGGGGCATATCATGCAATTATTACAATAAAGCAGGGTTAACATTTCAAGTTGAAAATTCTCATCTCTATTCCCAATTCTCATCTCTAATTCTCAAACTCTTTTTTTTCTGCTTGGACCAGATTAATACTTTGGAACTCATTTCAAAACCAGCACCACAACCATATCACTGCTGTAAAGATTTAAAAAACACATGCACTATATGCTTTACAAATACACTGTGCGCTCCATCAGCTTTGGGACTCTGAACTCTGCTACACCGGCTTCAACATTATAGATTCTCCGCTATAAATAGGTCCCATGTCTTCAGTAGTAACCCAGCTAGTCACCTGAAACAAGCATGAAGCTGGTAAAGTCAAAGTGAAGTAAAAAGAAAATTGACCAGCATACATGTTCAGGGTTAGTGACGTAAAAAGTATTGAAACCCTTGAATCAGAAAGTACCATTTTCAGAAGGAGGGATCAGCAATGGTTGTCTATTTATTTCTTTTAGTACAAGTTTTCTTTAAAAGAATGTTTTATATAAGTATTAGGGTTTGTGGCCGTATACATGGGCAGTTTAGACCAGTTTGAGTGTACGCTGCTCAAACCGGCCTAGTGGAGGATGATAAGGTGGGGTCATAGTTCCCAAATTAACCTGATTTAGAAGGGGCAGTATACACTTTAGGCCCTAATCCCTTTATCATTCTTTTCCTTTCACAACTGTATAAAAATATATGTAAAGTATTTGTAAATATACATTCACCTGAGCTCCTACTATATGTTAGAATTGTAATTTTAGATTGTTTTATTACTTATTTTAAAACAGTAGTACAATAGAAAAGGTGTTATGTTGGTTCAAAAGTCAGATATATCCTCATTTTCTAACTTGAAACATGATGGAATTTGGATTGTAAAAAAAAAGTGGGCTTTTTTCCTATCCAAGAATATTGGGAGGTATGGGATTGAAAGAATGGAAATAGAGCATAAGGGGAAAGTGAGCGCAAAGGTCTAATTTAAGGCCACCCATGTTTTATTTTGCATAGCTGTGAACATCTTTAAATAGCTCCCAGTGTCACTTTGTTGAGCCACTCTATCTAATGCAGGTATATTTATTACAGCTATGACAAGATTATTACCCCTTGTGATAAATAGCCTAGGTATAAATAGCCTAGGACGAATAAACAATAAAAAGTGTAATGAATCAATGGAAAAACAATAAAATTGATCTCTTAGGCTGGCCCCCACTGGAGAGTCTGGCCTAACTGTTGTCAATGGAATTACAATCCTTGGAAAATAAAGTATAATAGAAAGTTCCATAATCTATAACAAGCTTATGAAGAAGATACTAGGATATTCAAAATATATATTTTCTTTAAATCTGTATTTTTATCTATTTTTTTTGTGTTCAATACTGCATATAAAAAAAATCATATATGTATTTTTGATCAGGTAATTATGAAATGGCACATTTGTTATGTACAATAAAAATAGTCCTGAAAAAGAGACCGGTGACGTCACGAACATCGACGTCACCGGACTCCTCCCCCCTTCCCCAAGTGGCCGATGTCCATGACGGCTAAGGAAGAGAAGGGGGGAGGAGTCCGGTGACGTCGATGTCCGTGACATCACCGGACTCCTCCCCCTTCCCTTCGTAAGCCGACGGAGCCACTTGGTCCGGTGAGTTTGCCCAAGAAACTTTCTGCACGAGTGCCAGCAAGGCATTGGCCTATACACATACAGCACAGCAATGAAGTAATAAAATGAACTAGGATCACACTAATCCAGCACGTATTATTCTGAGTTGCCCCACTCAAGCGGCGGCCATATTGAGTGGGGCACGTGAGATTAAGAACGTGCTGGATTAGTGTGATCCTAGTTAATTTTATTACTTCATTGCTGTGCTGTATGTGTATAGACCAATGTAGTTGGATCTGTATGTGAATTATATTCAATTCATCGATTTAAAAAAATGTGATTAATCGAGCTCGAAAGTCTGTTTGGAGAAACTGCCAACAAGCAGAAAGCCCAGCATGCGTAAAAGTCTACATTAAATGTACCCTGTATTAAATATTTGTAAAAAAAAATGATGCTAGCATAATTATAAACGTATTAAAAAAAAAATAACAACATAGTGTTTCTTTAAAGATCATACATACTTAATATGCATGGCCGGTACTGAAAAGCAGGTACCTGTCCATAAAAAGAACTGTCAGGTAGTAACCTGAAAGCTACCGTGAAATAAATGTACATGACAGGGCAAGTTGGGCTGAGCTGCTGAGAGAATGGCTTAAATTACTAAATTGCCTCTTCTGTGAACTAAGGATGGATTGCTACACACTACCTGTAGCTACATTGGTCACATTGGATTTTTTTTAAAGTTTAGCTTCTCCTTGTTAAGAATATGTACATAAATAAATGTCCATAGCCTGGCCACAGGTTAACTTTAGGCCCTCTATGATTTTTGTTATATACCTATGTTAATGCTACAGCCATTAGTTTTACATGTGTCACCATTCATACCTATGGATGAAGTGCTTTGCTGGAAAATACATCAAAGATGCAGAAAAAAAAAAACCACATTGTACTAAAATGCTTATATGTGAATGTAGCCTGGGTAAGATGATGGAACTAACATGCATCCACTCTTTGTTTACTTTTCCAGGCCCAAACTGCTTTGCAGGCACAACTATCATCCCAGCAGGAATTGAAGTTAAAGTGGATGACTGTAATATCTGCCACTGCCACAATGGAGACTGGTGGAAACCAGCACAATGTTCAAAGAGAGAGTGCCATGGAAAACAAACCCTATAGATACGATGTGCCTATATCGTGTGGCTAAAGAAATGCCTTTCCATCCAAACCTATGGACAAGACAAGACCTCAAATTGGAAAAAATACCAAACGCCGCAGACAGCGGCAGGCAGGATACAGACACAAGTTGGAAGAATCGCTATGTGCAGGGGTTGGATTTTACTGTGCTATCAAATCTATCTGGGCAATGTAGATAGCACAGAACTTCTCTAAGTTATGGATCATGTAATGTCCTCCTCTGGGGACGATTTCAGATCTCTGACAAGGTGTAACCAAACAGAACGCTGAGACTTTCTAGTGTGACACTGTGAGGAAATGTTGGTTCCCTTCCGTCGATTACCACTCAGTTCACCTGACATTTTTTATCTCACTGTTATTTTTTCTGCTTCTTTTTGTTGTCCTTGAATTATATACAGTATGAGTGCCAACAAAACCATCAGAATTGGACCAACATCCAGTTCTGTATATCCAAGAAATAATTCTCTTGAACAGAGAGCCAATGCCAAGTAATGTCCAAACAAAAAAAAATGTAGTGCCAATTTAAAAAGCAGAAACAAAGGTGTAAGTTAAACAGAGCCAACCAAAGCATAAGTATTCTAGGCAGACAGGTGATAGGAAAGTAAAGGCTGTAGAAAGCATGTACCTTCCCTACTTGGTGACAAAAAATTCATGTTACTGCATCTTTCTACATATTAATAAATTATTACTCACTTCCTACATGTAAAGAATATACACTGGATGGGATTCAATAATTAGCATCTGTGTTTGTGCAGAATTGTACCTAGATGCAGTTAAATTTCCTGTCTTGGTTTTATAAGTTGTCAAGTCTGAAGGTAATACCTTTTTTAAAGCCCAATTGAAGTCCCAGAAATACATATGCACTTTATATAAACATACATTTTTCTAGTTTTACCTCTATTTTCCTGTTACAGAAGAACCCAGTTTACTCCGGCAACAGAAAAAACCCAGTTTACTCCGTAATGCAGCAATGCTTCTCCAAAACACCCCCTTCTCTGCAGTTCAAGTGCATGTGAGGAAGCTTCTTCTTTTATTCAGCTCTGCCAGAACAGGGCACTGGAAAAGTATTTTAGGGCATGTCCTAGCAAAAATTAGTTCCAAATTACAACTGTCAGGGGGTTAAAACTATAAAGAAATAAACAGGTATTAGACTGGGCCTTAAGACAGAATCCAGCCATTTTTTTCAGTTTTAGATGAAGTGTATAGGGTTATAGAATGTGCTACGTTTTTACAGTTATCTGTGACCCTAGCAGAGAAACGCCCATTTGCCCTTGGCATGGCCGTGACAGCTATTGTTCAGGTGAGAGCTAAGTATAAAGGACTAGAGTCTATATAGAGTCTGGTAAAGGGATGCATGACTCTGAATTTCCATGTCAGCCTGTCTTCAGTGTTTCCCTTATACACATGTGGATGATCAGCTTAACCCTGTTCTCAGCCAAGCGGTATCTATCATGGTTGTGTCATAGGTTGGGAGACATTTCTCTTTCATGATCATAGACATGACCTAACTTACTGTAGCTTACTAAGCTTAGTCCACTCTATCCAAGAAGGTTTTTTTCCCCCGTTTATACAATGAATTGTTTATAACTGTTATCAATGTTTCTTTTGAAAACAAGCATTTCAAATCCACCAAAAACATTTTAGGTTGGGAACAGATGTTGGATTACGTGTTGGAGGCATATACTGTATACCTGTGTGCAAAGAGTCTATTCATGTTTATGCTGACTTGGATGACTTGTAGTTGTCTGCTAAAACCCAGGGCAGAGCAGCTCCCTTATAACCCAAACTATTGTTTTGGAAAGAGTGTTTACTTTTTAAATTTTCTAAATTGCTATCTGTGCCCACTTGGGGAGATCCTATCTCACTTGCTGTCAGGATAGGAAGGGATGAAAACTCTCAAAGGAACACAGACAAAAACATTTTTAGTAGCATGAGGAAGGGTTTAAACCTCTAAAAATATTTGTATTATTGTCTGTATCTTCATGTCTCAGTAACAACTGCGTCCCCTTTGCTTGTACTGATGTCACAGAGGCAGAAAGTAAAGGATTACTCCCCAATGGGGTCTCAGAAAGAAATACAAACTTGAGATAGATTTGAACCCCTCCTTACTATATCCAAGATTAAAAAAATTAATTGCCTGGAGTTAGACTTGAAAACCTAACCTGAGGTGTGATTTAAGTCATCCATCTTCAGGATAATATGAACATAAAGAGTGGACAGTATTTAAAGGCAACATGTACTGAGAATATGGAGGCTTCCATTGCTGACCTTTCTGAAAAATGTCACAGGCCGGGCTCTCATGCTGATCCAGGGGTTTCAATATGTTATCTTAGCACTGATCTGAAAAAAATGTTGACTTGTTCTAGGTCAGTGACCCTAAGTATTGAGACTAAATACAGTTAGGCACCTAGAAGGGGGTCAGCAATGTCAGTCCCTCTGGACCTCTTAGAAATGCTTTCCTTTAAACATGTACTTTATGCATTATTTCCTTCCACATTTCACAAATGAGCTAAAGGTAAAAACTGTTGTTCCTTGAAGTTTGATTTGAAAAGAAGGACAATTAAAATATGTTGTTGTATAACAACACTTTACAGATAATGTATTGACTTTGTGCTTGCATCTGCTTATATCACCAGTACCTAAAGGTTAATATAGAAAAATCCAAGCATTCTTTTCTATAGAAGTAAAAGTTAAAGTGCAAGTCCAGCCAAAATGTTTTTCTTTGCTCAGGATAGTGTTGGAGATAGACTTTTGCCTAACAACCTGTTCCATTGACAGTGGTCTCCAAGACAAGAAGCAAGGGAAAATCACTTCAGTGCTACCTGGTCCAATATACACCCACATACTGTAGAACACTGTGAGTGTCTGCTCTGAGGTTTGTATTGGGTCTGTAGTATTAATACCAAAATTGTGACACTTAAGTGATTCCAGGGAAGGTAACAGACAGATGTCAGCTGCTGCAAAAAATGGATGCAACAGAAGATCAGAAATGCTTCCAAAGGCTTCCCTACTTTTTGAATCATTGACCTGGAACAAGCAGGCAGATCAATAGTAGTTCACCCTGACCTCATTTACTGTATGCTTGTTCTAGGTCAGTGACTCAGAAGACCATTGAAATCCTGGCATCCTGTATTTGTAAAAGGAGATCAGAAATGGCAGGATACATACTTCTCTCAGTACAATGTTCCTTTATTCTTCCCCATTAACCATGGAACTCAACACTTGAACTTGATAACTAACATTTAAAGTGACTCTGTCATAAAAATTAATACTGCTAACAAGTATAAAGTGCTGGTACCTAGAGGTGTCTGCACATATCTGCAGCAGCTTTCAATGCCTATTCTGTATCCGAATGCTAGCTGTTCTAATTGGGCAAAGCTGCAGCACTTTTTGAATGATGGTGCCTGTCCACCCACACACATTACTGTTGGCCAGTAAGACACCCCATTTTAGTAATGGGCTAATACAAAGGCATAAAGGTTGGCAGGCATGGGTAAGCTCTGATACTAACTGGAAGTGGTGGAGCTGGAGCGTTGCCTGTTCAAAATGGTTCAGCATTCACACATAAAGGAAGCAATTAAAACTGCAGTTTATACATGCTTGCCTCCTCATTTCTTTAGTGTCAGAGTCACTTTCATAACTAACCTACTGTTACACTTAAACCTTTAAGCTTATGTTGAGGCAAAATAACAAAAAAACATATTTAGTACATCTCTGGAATAATGCACATTTCCACATGTTTATCCCTTTACAAAAACTGTAAATACATACAAATACCTGTTGATGTGCCATAAAAAAAAAATTTGTTTGCACCTATCTTCTTCTTTGACATATCAACAAAGCTCTGAATTCCTAACCATGTGTCAGCCCTGCCTACTTATATTGTGATGGATTATGGAGATCACGGACATCTCCTCATCTCCTTCTCCCACCTTTCCTTTTCCACTTTTTTCTGGTGAACTCAACAGGTATTTTTCGCAAAACAACTTTAATTTTATATTTAGCAGGCCAAAAATTAACCTAGAAATAAAAACAATTAAATTATTAAAAATAATGCTTAATCCACTTTAGTTTATCTCAAAACCTAATACAAAATCTGAAAAACTACACCTTAAAATGCACCCCCTAACTCCTGCCCCTAAGCCTAACTGTCCATCAACCCATCACCCCCTCTGTTCTAGTGAACAAAAAAAACTACCACCTTAACTATTGGATTGATGCTTACCCTATGGGCCTGATGCTTACTTGATGGGACTGCCACCATAATGGGCCAATACTTTAGTGTCAGTTTATACCAGTTTTGTGTAGACCACATAAAGGTATCCCCGTAATGCAATTCCAATGTTATACGATGACACCTAAACCTGGCTGCACAGACAGCCTCCAGCACTGTTGATGCTAACTAGTGTCTGGCAGTATGTGAAAACGAAACCAATATTGCAGGGTCTGCCTCAGGCTGGCCATTATTCTCCATGAGCCAGGTTGAGGCTGACCCTGTTTAAACAAGTTTATGTTGCTGACACTGCCCTGCATTGTTTATTTAATCAGCAGTACCAGAGGCTAGTGAAATGTACAGTTGTCTTGTAGTCGTATAGCTGGGCGAATGCCATTCACACGGCAATCCCACCACTCGAGGAAGCTGAGAAGCATAGCATATTCCCATGCTCCTCAGCTACATCTAGTGGCAGGAATGCTGCACTGAAGGCACAAGCCCAGCTATATGTTGTGCGGAACATGTATACATCAGCACATACCAGGGTTAATTGCATTTAAACTAGTCACATGACATTGTCACAATGTAATCTGAGAAGTACAGTACTCCTAACTTGTAAAAGATAGCATAGCATCATGTTTAACATACACAAAACAGTTACAAGGCATTAGCTTGCTAATACTTATTGTATTTACTAATTCCAGACTGAGGGTCCTTTAAGGGCTTCAGTAAAGCTGATCGATGCTTTTTAAATGCTCAGTATAAATGCTTGCTGAACATGATGCTTTTCAGATTGGCTTTTCAAGCTAAGATTAAAGACTTCCAGAACACGAACCCTCTGGCAGTCAAGTGCATGTGTATACCACCACTGCACCATCTCAGCACTGCAGACCTAAGCTGGTCTGAACCAGGAAAAAAGCTCCCCCCTTCATGAATTGGTAGTAGCTTTGTGCATATTTTGCTTTATGTAAGATTTGGATGATGCAGAGCAAGGGGTGAGCACAAACACAAAATTGTTCAAGTTGTCAGCTTGCCGATTACAAACCAGCAACCTTGTCATCACAACAACAGGTAACAATGTTCTTTGCCCCTTTAGCTTTTTAGCAGATCCTCAATGTATAACAATATTCTGCTTTTCCATTACAAGAATCCATTTTAACAACATTGTTCAGCAATGAAAAGAGCAGCAAACAAAATCATTCTCACTGCGTAGTATAAAGTCATGCAGATTGACTGTAGAGTCTCCATACTTGGAAATAACTAAACTTTAAATCTGTCCTGTTCTGCAAACAAGCTTTACCTTGTCATGCAAATGATTTCATTGAAAAGCAGGTGTACTTAGTGTGAATGCATTATCTGCAAGTTGTGCTGTTGTTGGACAATGACAGCGCTAAAGATTTTTTATTGCTTGCACTGTGTCGGTGCTTGCTTAGTATGTGGAGTAGCTAAGGTCAGCAAATACAGATCACACATAATAACTTTGAAACCTCAGTGATTGTCATCTGTCAGGTAACATTATGGCACTGGGCCAGGATATGTAGATTAACAGTAGAGAGAAGACAAGAGTTGTGCACAATTCTGACCAGTTTGTTTTCGTTATATCACAATGTGGATATAACTGCAAACTGACAGTACAGTTACAACAGTTACAGATCAACTCTTTAGGGTGCTGCTGAAATGCTAGGCCAATTATTGCAGGTGCTCATACACCGACATGCTTTTCACTAAGGACATCAATGTTATTTGAAGATGAGAGCAGATACTGGAGCACCTTTATGATGAAGGGGAGACAGGTCTTTCGAAGTCAACCGTGTCCCATGCCTTAGTCTCTGAATACTCATATTTACTGTGTATAGACAAATATTGCACATTTGCACAGACTTTTCAGAAATTCCTTCCATAAGCACTGTCTGAAATGGCCACACAGAATAAGCACACTATCATTATAGAAAATGTTAAAACCTTCCCCATAAAAGGCACTTTTTATTGTAAGTGAATGCTTTTACCAGCTAGAGTCTATGTGGTAACATGTAAATAAATTCCGTGTGTGGCCACTACCCCTTGTCAGTAATTTACAGTTGAGTAAATTGGAACAAGATAAAATAGATCGGTTCTCATAATGCAATGAACGCTTCAGTCCTTTGATTTGGTATGCAGTCAACATTTTGTGGTATTGTGGGGAAATAGAAACACAATGGAATTCAGTTGAAGGTGGTAGCAGTCATTTGGTAAGAATTGTATATGCGTCCAAGTGGTTTGTTTAAACCTGCAAATATTACTACACATTTACATTCAAGCATTGTACTGCTATGCTTTGATTTACCTGTGGACACATCCTGATGCCTGTAAAAAGACGTGAATGGCAATGGTACTCAACTGCTTCTCAAATGTCATACAGCATGTCATACAAAATGCAAAAAAGATAAGCCCACTACTACTGGTATAGTGGAAGGAATTGGATAGTGTATCAAGCAGTGGTAAAGGGTGTGCGGTCTCTTTTAACAGGGAGAGGGACCCTGTATCTAAATACAAACAAAAAACAAATTAGGAGCTCTACACCCCAAGGAACTAATGATGGATAATACAATTAATGTGTAATGGAGATGATGGTAAATGTTAATAAAACCATGTGAATGAACTCACTGTTAGAAGGGACAAGGAAAATTGTCTCGTTGTAGAATTGGGTTGTATTCACATCACTGAAGGCATAGTGGGTCAATCTTCTAAAGTGGTACTGGAGCTAGTAAGGATTTCATGGACAGCATGTGTGGAATAAGATCTCGATCCAGAGTGGAAGGTTATACAGATGTAGCAGATATATGTTACACAAGCTCAGCTGGCCAGGCTGAGCCGTGTCGGCTGTGCGGGAAGTGTTCGTGCCGGTGAGCACTTGAAACCGCTGTGTAATGTCGTTGATGAAAGAAAGAAAACCACAGTGCTGCAGGGAGTCAATGCCGGGTGTTGAATTGTCCTTAATACCGGCAGGGTAAATGTTCTCTGGGCGGCAAATGTCATACAGGCATTTGTAAAGCATTTAGGATTGGGATTTGTTTAGGAAGAATTTGAGAAGTATATGATGCTGATTTTCTGATTCTAGAGGATTGGTCAACACAGCTAGCTGTTGAGGAGATGAACATTAAAATATGGTATGCATGGTCTAATCCCCTCTAAGGAGTTGTACCATTATCTTGTCTATTTCCAGAGCACATCTACTCAACAGCCACAATTTGGGACTTTAAAGGCACGCATGTGTACAGTAATATCAATATATTTTTATTAATAAACCACATTAAAATCCTTGTATAAAAGTTATTTATACATCCAGATAACTTTTTACAAAACCTCCTCCTATATAAAAATCCCAGCATAAACAGATCTTATTTCTATCAATAGAGCATGAGTATGTGCATTCTAGGCACCTACTTATTATTTACTATTCATATTCTCCTGAGAAAGGGAATGTTGTTCATGAAGTGCATACAGAGTCATCATAATCCCACCATTAAAAGTTACAACAAATGCAAAATTTAGAGAGAAGGTTTTGAAAAAAGTTTATGCCAGCCGTATAAATATGTTTTATACAACGATTTTAATGTGATCTATTGATAAAAATATATTTATATTATCATATACTCGTGTACCTTTAAAGTCCCAAAAATGAGTAGATGAGTTCTGAGCTGTTGACAAACATCACAAAAGTCTGTAAAGCAAGCGCTAAACACATGTCAATACTCATACTGACATACACCTATGCGCTATGGTAGCATTCGGTAAAACACACATTTTACCCAGTGTTACTGAAACACACACAGAACATGTGGGTGCATTTCATTGCCATTGATTTAGAATAGAGTGTTGAGTAAATTGTCGGCGCTATATAAATACCTGTAATAATAATAATAATAATAGCCTACCCAACATAATAACAGCAAACCCAATACAATACAGTAGTTGGTAATGCACCATGCTGTGCTTTGTGTTGTTCTGCATTGCTGAAAATAGTACAGGTGTGTTTTCCGTGCCTTGAGGTGTCCTGCCAGACCATTCAACATGATGGGTTGCATTAATGCAGCACACCTCAGTTCACAAAGATGCATACACAAATGTAGAGGGACCCTTACACACATGTGTTATTTTGTAAGCTCTGACAACAGGGTTGACATCAAACCACTGTGTGAACTAGCTCTGAAACTGGAAAAAGAAAAACTAGCAACAATTTGGAGAAGTTGCCTACAGCGAGCATTCTGGTTTTAATGATCATTTTATAGGAAAATGTAACATGAATTCTGATTGGTTAAATGGGGAACAATGCGTTTACTTCCTTTTTTCCAGTTTTAAGGCTCATTCACGCTTTGCACTTGCATGTGCATTGTACGGCCCAATAAAGGTGTTGCCTTGCTGTGCATTTTGCTGCATGAAATTGCATCACAAGTAGAGATTGCAGATTAGTGTGAAAAGGAAAGTTCAACTATATGGGCCCATTCACACATATGCAGGTGCATTAACAGGCATGATGTATGCACATGGAACAGTGCGAATCCAGCCTGACGATATAAAAAAATAAATTTTCAACGCAAAAGGAAAAATGCACCATAATTAAACCAGCCACAGTATATAGGAGGGTGTCAGGTATTGAGCTGGATGTTAGCTAATCCCCTTTGCACTCCAGGAAAATAGGTGAATGACATGTGTGAACTGTACTTCAGCAGTAACTTATATTAAAACAATGAAATGTTATGTAACATTTCAATCACAGCACAGTTCTGGTTTTCAATCACACCACAGTTCTTCTTTAATAGTGGCCATATATTTCCCATCGGCTCTTTTGTTTATGCACCACTCAAAGACATGTTGTTTATTGAAAGCAATTGTGCTCCATCTGTATGTTAGTAATAAGGGATAACAAATGTTTACAGGAATATTGCTCATTTTAAAGCAAACTGTGTACCGTTCTGAGGAATTCCAGTCATATATTTCTTGGTTTTCACAGGAATTCCCCCTTATTTTGTAAGTTAATGTGAATAATCATTGGTTCTGATCCTGGTCTTTCTGACCAGTCGCTGCAGTGGATTATTTACTAATGACATAATTTTGATATGTTTATGGACATTTATCTGTATCAGTATGTCTTTACTTTGCTTTCGGTCCAGCAGTGATTGCCCTGCCTCCCAGCAAGCCAGGGAATTTACCTGTCCAGTGTCAATGTGCTGCAACAAAAAGTGTCTCACAAAATACCTGTGTAAAGCTGACCCGTGTACAGAGATGTATAGAGTGTGCTCCACATGAAAAATATTTGATGCATTATAAAAAAATATATTATTAAAAATATTTTGTTAACTATAAAAATGCGCAATTGAACCTAAACAGGTTTCTTCAATTACTTTTGTTTGCATTTCCATAAATATAACTAACACTCTTGTTAAAATCCAATATCTCTAATGTATAGCACACAGACACACAGCCACCATGGAGTCTATTTATAAATGATTCACAAAGCCACGATTGTTCTGTGTTATTAGAGGAAAAATTAAGGCTTAGTATATTCTATTTTCTGGTTGAATGTAATGTAATGTAATACTGCATTATGGCAACTAGATAGAGCTGAGTATCATGGGAAAAAAATACCTATTTTTGTATGCTCATCAGCACAATTTAGTGGCCTTAATGTGGTATTACATCCAATAAGAAACTATAAAATTGCACCACTAAACAAACTTTATTTATTTATGTTAGAGTAAGAAAAAAATCTATACTTTAATAAATACTCTATTAAGACAATTCAAATTGTTACCTAAATAAAAAAAGCATATGTCCAAACATAATAACCAATTAAAAAAGTATAAAAAATGTATATATATCCCTCAAATATATTACTTCATTAGTTTAGACTTAAAGTCAAGCAAGGATAGACACGGGTCTAATTAAAAAAAAGCATATGTCAAAACATAATAACCAATTAAAAAAGTATAAAAAATTTATATATATCCCTCAAATATATTACTTCATTAGTTAGACTTAAAGTCAAGCAAGGATATACATGGGTCTAAATAATGTAATAAACACCAAACATAAATGATGTAAATAATGTGTATTATGACTATTGGGGATTTTCTGGATTCCTGCATCAATGTATAAATGTATAAACAATCACAGCTACTGATGGAATAAGAATATGAACCCACTATATTTTAACTTAATAGATCTCCCTATACTAGCAGTAACCATAACCACTTCCTGTAAGTTCTAACCAGTGAGCTATAGACTGGCTCTTTTCTGTATACAGGACCATTTGGGTTCATATATATTTTAGTGATGTCTTGCTTAAAGGGGCCATGTTGTCAGGCCATTTATTTCAACAATACTCTTTTTATAAAGGTTATATGTACATTGATTGAATTTCAGATATCCTTTTGACCTGTAAAAGCCTCCCCCCATCCAAAAGCCTGGAGACTGCTGGTGGACTCCACTTTCTTGGATGTGGTGTTAACAACCCCTGCACTCTGTCACTCTGACACATGACACCCTATAGTTTGCCCCTTCACTCCTACCCTGACTTTGACATAAAAGTTATATAGGCGGGTAAGGGTGGATGAGTTGGGCCAGCATTTAAAATTGTAAATTTTTCCTTTTAATTTTTTTCAGTGGGATTGAGGTTGGTACTTTACCATATTCATCTTACAACTGTATGTTTTTGGAATACATGAGTGATCCACAAAAAACCCACATAATCAATATGAGAACACACAAACTCCATGCAAATAGCAGCTTCCGTGGAAACCTGTCATGAGGGAAGCGTAGATTCTGCAGTTGGTCACCTCTACTTCTGAAAATGGTGGTTGCCTTGCTTTCATAATGATTCTCTTTCTTCCATACCTGACCCAGAGCAAGAATGCAGATAAGGACATCTGACTCTAGCAAAGCATTTTTGGTTAGCATACTTGTTCTAGGTTCAAAAACTCCAAAAATTCAAAGCTGAACTCAAAAAGTAAAGATGTGCTATGCCGTAGGCAAAAAATTTGAAGTGTTAATTATGCTTATGTCTTCTTGGCAGGTTGGATTAAGACTTGTTGATGCCAATACTTTGCTGTTCACTTTTCTACTTGCTGGATGATTTGACATGGGGAAGCAAAATCCTGCCTCTACCAATGATACCCATATACCTTGCCATTATCAATCAAAAAACTAACACGATCAGGTTTTCATACAATAATTGGCCAGTTTATGGGAAGTGAACGATCACAATTACTGTACAACTGGCCGAATTTCCTCAATTAGTCAGGCTGGAAAACGTTTTTAGAATCATACGAAATTTGATGGATTAGTGGCATTTTCGAACTGAAAATAATCGCAACATGAACACTGCATATCTGCAAATAAAAATCCGTTCTGTTGATCGATGAAATTCAGCCAGTTAGTATTCTACTAGTAATCTACATTGGTCTGTGCATGATGGAGTATTCAAGCGGGAATCAAACTGGGGTTCGATGAGGGGACGAAAAAGAAATCGAACGATGATTGTAAGGTGTAAGGCAGCTTAGGATTGCTACCTGTACACAAAAACACAGTGCAGAACAAGGCATGGTAAATTATAAATGGAGAAAATATCAGCTGCAGGGAGACCACAGCCAATACTGGTGATTCGTTATTTGTCTTTTTTGCTTTTTTGATGGCAGCTTCCAGAGTTAAGTTCTTCTTTAGGTCAGAGGATCAGCATAGCAGCCAGGAAACTAGAATTTGATGGCCAGCAAAGAAAACTTTCACATTTACCTTGTCATGACTCGAATATGAAGGCTGCCTTTTGTGACCTTCTGAAAGGAAATACACGTTGCTTAACTGTTATGCTGACCATGTGGCTTAAGTTAAAGCAAAAAGGACAGCATGATACCCGAGCAGTTAGTTTTATAAAATGCCCTTCTTTTTCTCTCATGTTAGGTAATGGGACAAATAAACAGGGATGTCATTGTTGGCTCTTCTATGAAAATGCCACTTGCCTCATCATGCTGACCCTCCTGCTTCATTACAGAGTCACTGATATGGAATAAGTTTGCAGATCTGATGACATGTACACATTTTTTCCAGTTCAGTCACTTAAAAAGTATTAAAGCAAGAAGATCAGCAAGTCAACTAGCATTTTTAGGAGAAGCTCAGCAATGGCAACCTTTATCTTTTTATTGACAGGGTAGCTTTAGTAGAATTTGAATCACCAATCTTACTGCTGCAAGGCATATTTGCTAATCACTATGTTACTATAACAACCATTCCATTTCATTTTATTTTCAAATCTAGCAAGTGAAAAGAGTTTTGTAATTTGGTAGCTATAGGCAACAGTGCCAACTGGTCTATCAGATATGTAAATAGATGTTCAAGCTTCTCCTGTTCTGTCTTCCCGCAGACACAGGTTGCCTTAAGTAAACAGTTTTCAACTTGTTTGATATCTCTGTTTCCCACTCCCACAATGCCACAGGGGTAGTCACTGAAAATCTTATTAATACAAGATTCCTATAACTTCAGCGGCACTTCTGACATGCTCATATGCTATCTACACCTTTTTCGAGAATCCAATAAACAGTTATAATTGTTTCTGCCTTAGGGGATCATTTAATTGAAAAATAAGGACAAAAGCTGCTTTTGCTTAATTAAAAAAAATCTTGTACAAGGTAATTAGTTAAAAAACACACTTTATAATTTTAACACATTCAAAAAAATGTCTTGCTTCCTATAATTCTTTCTTGATCAGCTTTTGATAGGGGAATGGAAATTTCTAAGCATTTATTTTATAACAGACAAATTGTATGCTAAAAGGATATAGAAGTAGGAATCTGCACATAAAATTATACATTGCTGCAGAAAATATGTTCTGCTTATTAAAAACAATAAAACAACTAGAAAATGGAACATTGTATTTTAGTCACAGCATCTAGTGGCTCCAGGGTTTTATAAACGAATTCTCACGGCCTTTAAAATCTTCCCATTCCCTTTCTAATTAATCACAGCGTCACGGCTGCAACATTTCAATGCCCTCCTTTCGGACATTCAGCTACAGATCCAATTTAATTTGTTGAGCTGTATCGATTAATTGTCACTCTTTAATCTTACTGAGGGATCCGTGTTTTGCTTCCAGGAATTCCCAGGTTCTACATATCCTTGGCTAATTAACTCCTTCATTGATGACTCAAAACCATATAGTGCTGCACAATGGTTGACTGCAACTCTGCCTTTAAAGTAATCCTTTCCTAAGAGAAATGTGAGGGTTGCCATTGTTGACTTCCTTTCGAAAATCCCCGGATCAAGTAGACATATCAGGAAAGTCGGAGAAAAGTGTGAATTTATCTTCATGTTCATTCTGGGTCAATGACTTCACGTATTGAAGCACTGCGGTTGGGATGACACAAGGGAAGAGAGAAATATCATCTGCCTTGTGTAGTCATTTTAAACACCTGGAAATATAAATAATAGATTGTACTTACATAGATAAAAACATGCAGAGCATATTGGATATACAGAATACTGATCCAAATTCCTCTATGCATCCCTGTGTCAGTAGCAAGAAATGAACTCAGGAAAAACACCAGCATCCAGAGGTGGAAATGATCAAAGTAACAGCCTAGACCACAGTGCAGGTCACGCTTCAAATGACACCTCTTACTCCCGTAAATGTGTCCTAGGGGCGGGATGCATTTCGGGAGAAATCCCTTCATCAGTGTCAAGGGCTTTATTGGCAGGCTTAATTGTCTACATAATTTGTTTTGTTTTAAAAATTCTCTTTTTTTAATACTTCAGCACTATCTTTTGTGACACTAAAATGAAAGGCCTTGTTGTTTCCCAGGGTAGTGGGCAGAAAGCAATGCTGGGCAACTATTTTTTCCCAGATTGGCGGAGCACCCAGGGAACTAGTATGCCAATTTATTTTTAAAGGTAACCCCAATGTGCATAAATGTTCCAAATAAAGACGCCAAACCTTCAGTGCACTGCAGTGCGTGCAATAAACACATGCTTGCCTTATGGTCACTGGTAAAAAAAAAGTCAGCTGTATTCTTTGGTTTGTGGATGTGCATTAAAGGCCCATAGAAAACAACATGGATAGAGGAATCTGCACTGCCAGTTATTAAATTCAGGCAGCCGCTGGCACCCGCAGATATTTAAATACCCGCATATGACTGCATCTGATAGGATTCAGTCAGTTGACAATTTTCGAACCTAGCTCTTTTGATGTTTAAATCAACTTTTGTGGTGCCAACAGGGCCACCTCCGGCTTGAAAATCAACCAAAATGTGAGCCATATATGATTAGCATAAAGCTGGCCATTCACCTATAGATTTTCGATCTTAAATTTTCGTTGCTGCCAAGAACCCTCATTTGATTCTAGCTCAAATAGCCCATCAAGCAGAGACCAATGCCGATCTCAATAATCGTTCATTAGCAATACCAACTCACCCAATTTTGTAGATCATAGAACAGATTTTCGTTTGCGCATGTGTAGTGTTCTTGCTGCGATTTCTTTCGTACGAAAACGCCACTAATCCATCGATTTTCCTTCGTTTGGAAAAAAGTTTTCCAACCTCATTGCGCGGGATTACAGTAAAGAAAATAGTTGGTGTCCCATCAAAAAAGGTCATGTTCAGCTGCTCCTGGAGTGTGCACATGTCCACAGGAAGTTTGTACAAGAAGTTGACTGGATGTATACTACACAGGAGAGAAAGCATACACAGAGAAGGAAATACAATATATTTTGTTGTGTTTTAATTCTTTTTTACATCATGCTGAGGGAACCCAACGGTCAGACATGAGCTGAAAGGAAACCTGTGCTGAGAAACATGTAAGCTTGCATTGCTCTTTTGCCCTTCTAAATATACCACTTGCCTCACTATCATCCTGAGCAAAGGGCTTCCACAATTGTGTTACAGCCCTGAATCTATGTAGATCAGGTGTTCTTGGTTAGCTGAGTAAATGTTTGTTATGGCTCATTGACTCAGAAGGCAAATGAAACATACAGCAAGTTTACTTTCACTAAGTTATAGCAGTTCAATTTGTGGAGTGACCAGAAATAAGTCACCCACCATAAGTGTGCTTAGTTCCAAGTTACAGTCAGCTATTTAACAAAGCATTATGTAGTTGTAGCACTATTGGTAACCACACAGACATAGCTCAAGGAAATATGACTCTTCACCTACTCAATAGTGACATTACGAATGTCTCAGTCCCACATACTTTGAGAGGAGTGTGCCTGGGACATTTATCTCTGAGTGAAGTTCTTGTTATTAGGATATTCAGAATGATGGGCCTTTGATTAGATTTTAAGAGATGATGTTTAGTGGCACATGTTTAGAGATAGAAGGAAGGAGGGTGAAGGGAGCACAGGATAACTGCAGTCCACTTAAACACAGCCCTCGGTCTTCTACATGTCTTCTAAACTTTTTGGGTCCCATTCTCACAGGGCTTTACAGGCTGAACACTTTAACATAAGAGTGAAAACTTGACAACTGAGGTTCCTGTGCATGCTCAGTCTTAAAATTAAAATAACAGGACAGCGATGGAAAGGTTTCTGTTTTGCTTCCCAACTCAGCTAGTCTTTCACCACCTCCATGTGGGGGACAACTGCAATTCTGCTTCCTCAAGGCCTTGCAGCACTCCATGGCAGCCAGTAACTTCAGGGAGGCCTCAGGAGCTTGTGACTGAGATAATCACTCCATACTGAGAGCACACTAGCCAGCACACAGCCAAGCTGACTAACATCTCACTGTCAGATTACAAAAACACAAAAAGAATTTAGGAAAATACTACACCCCTACATAATTTATTCTTGTGTTGATTAATGATCTTGTGTACTCCGATTTCTCAGTCCAAGGATCAAAGAAAAAATACAGTGTCAATTATATTACTGATTAGCCTACAGCTAACTTGGGATACATTTGCTATAGTGTGGCCAGCAGCACTTGGGATTCTCAAGGAAGCATACGAATGCCACCAGTCAAAAACTACCACCTGCACATAAGTGGAATTTGTAGTGAAGGCCATATCTCTTGCTGATGTGAAGTGAAAGTGCAATACATCTTGGACATGTGCACATTAAGAATATCTGCTGGTTGCTTATATTAGAGGGATGGTAGCCTGACATGTTTCTGTAGCAATACAAAGTAATAAGCAAGGAACTAAGAATTCAATACCTGTGTTATGCACTTTAAAACTAATTTCTTCTTAATGCTTCTAGATACAGAGATAAATGAGGTTATTTTAACCCCTTGCTGCCAGCTTTCAATGGCACTTTAAGGGGTTCTTAATGCTGGAAGACAAACTTTCAGATCATATGATCACTGTGATTGGCTGTCACAGTGATTATGTGATTCGGAAACCCCTTCCTGGCTCCCAATCATAAATTAACTGTAACTGAGAGCTGTCAGTGACACTACAGCAAAACTGTATGTACGTGTATATGTGGCAGCCTAGCATTAAAGACCACCATCATACTGCACTACAAAGTGCTTGTTTAGAATATGTAAATACTTTAGTGTGGATGATCTAGGTATAGGTCCACTTTAACAAACTTTAAAAGCAATGTATTCAGGTATACAAACACTGTGCTCTGTGCAGATTATGTGTTTTGACCCATGGGGTCATTATTAAACCCCATAATTCTTCTAACAGGACTCTGACCCTGGACTAAAAGTAAGAAAATTATAAGAATAGTAAAGCTTAATCATCATGCTGTGCTACTTGGAAGCACAGAATGCATGTGTGAAGAGCATAAATGAATGTCTGCAATATGTAATTAATAAGAAGCTATAATCATTTTTTGTTGTTTTGAATATTAACACACTTTGATAAGGCTTACATTAAGCTACATTCATTTTTGCATACAACATTTAAAACAGAAAAAGGAAAACATTATAAGTAAAATAAAAAATAAAAGTGGGATAAATATTGATATGATTGTGTTAACCAGACTTTACTGAAAAAAAATGTGTTATGGGTTATGGCATTTTGCATATAGCTTGTTGACTTGATGAATAAGTTCAACAGAGTGGTGGTCTCATTTTAATATTATATTTATATTAACCAGTACAGGACAATAGATTTAAAGCGGATCTTTCACAAATATTTACCTTACCTCTACCTATTAGCCCCACAGTGCTGGAGGGCATTTTCACAAGATCTAGGATTCTCAGGCTGAGGAAAAGAATGACATCACCGATGTTTAAGCAATTGGGCAAGACGTTGAGGTCTACTTTAAGTCTAAGGTCTGCTTTAAGTAACTAAACAATTATTGAATGTGCCTAATAGTTATAAAGAGTGTCAGCTATTATAACTGACCTTTGGTTTTCAAAAAACATGTCCTCTTTTCAAAACCTAAAAAAGTTTTGCCAGCCAATCATAGAATCTTATTAACATGTATAACCATTTTGCAAGCAAAGAGATCTTACTTAGACAAGTCCCTAGCTAGCTCTAAAGCAGAGCTGAACCTGTTGCAGCAAGAGCAGGCAGTGTGCCAATTCATCCGATATTATGTACATTCCTCCAGGCATTAAGAAGCTAAAACACACACAAGCAGATTTGCCATCTCCGTTGGGACACAAAGAGTTAGAATTACTTGGCTGCCGAGCTGTGCTTTTCTTTTCAGTGCAATTGTCAGAAACACTGAACGAAGCAATCAAACTCTAAGGACTTTTCTATTGTCATAAAAAGTCACAGAGGTTTTCGATTCTACCGTACAAAATAACAAGTCCAGATATCAGTCTGATTCCTTTAGTAAAAAAAAAAAAAAAAACCTCACTGACTGTAGTCAGGAATATATCAACCCCTTTAGATCACATAGATCTATACCCAATCAGTAAATTCTATATATTATAATATGTCTAAATCATTTGTTAAGGGACACAGGGTAAAGTAATTCTGAGATACTGGGCTATTCTTCTATATTCAGGAGATTGAACCAAAAGAAGTGCCAAACACATGTTGCATGGGTCCAAAACTGTATTTTAATTAAACTACAGATATCAGAAAGATATCTAAAAACAGGAAATGTGTTTTGGGGGCCAACAATCCCCCTTCATCAGGGACATCATCTGAGGTCTGTTTTAAGAAGCTGTGCTGTACTGTATACTGCATGACTGCATAACACATCATAGTAGGTATCTACTATCACATGTCCTAATTCCCAGGCACTGATTGATTGGCCAGACTTCTAGTTTAGAGTCCTACGGGGGATTGTTGGCCCCTGAAGTGCGTTGACTGTTTTTCTGTACCCTTCTGACATCTGTAAAATAATAAAATACTGTTTTTGATTCTTGACACATGTGTTTGGTGCTTTTACTGGTTACAGCTTCTTGTGGGTACTCAAGCCGGGTGATCCCTTTTACTGTGAAGTCCTCTGCTTTGCTGCCAAACTCTGGCTACATGAGCCTAACTATCTAGCTAGATACTTTTCCTCTACACGCCAAATAATTTGGTCCAGTGCCTTGCCTCTAACTCTGCTTGGAGACATCAGGAGATTGGACACTGGAAAACAAAGCTGGAAGACAGCCTAATATACTGTAACACCTTCTACTCCCAGCATGCTCCAATGTTTTGTTAGTGTTCTATGTGGATTTGGAAGCTCATCATTCAAACCTATACGCTTAAGGACAAGGTTTCACCTTTCCCTATCAAAGTGCACTCTACTAGATAGTGCTGTATGGGCTTTGCAGAATCAGGCATCTGTTTCTCAATTTTGCAAGGTTGCTACTTGTTTCTTTGTTGTTACGTTTGTTAGGTTTTACTAGATGGATGTTTAGGCTTCATCTGATGCCAGCTCAAGTCAGCAGACGGGGTTAAACAGTTCTTACAGAGCTGCTTGAAGAATCTTAAAACCTATTTTTTTTACTTGTGGGCCTGTTAGCTTTTTGTTTGCTGTGTTGACCACCCCTCAGTTGGACTGTTTTGGGACATCCCAGTTTTCTCAGAATGACTTCAGCCCATGTCCAGTGACGTGCCTTGCCTTCTGTGCTGGTGAGGCATCCCCGAGCCTGCCGAAGCTCCACCCTGTCCTGCCAAAGCTCCGCCCCAGCTCAGTAACCAAGCTGCGTGGGGAAGAGACAGGGAGGAGGCTCCCTGTCCCTCACTTGCTCGTCACTGGTGAGGCATCAAGATCGATGTCCTCACTGTTTTTTTTTTTTCTTTTTTTGGATTGGACAGCTTGGACCAATGGCGCTTTGCCATTGGTCCAAGCCATCCACAGAGCTCACGCCTCTAACACAGAGTAGAGGCTGTGACAGCTCTTGCCTCAAGTTAGGTTACACAAGCAGTGGGGAAGCCCGCTGCTGTCTAACCTAACTACCTGTCAAAAGCTGGATGCAGTGCTGCCTGTAATTAACAGGCAGCGCTCCGTCCATGACAGGTTACACAGCGGGGAAGCTTTACCTGCTGTGTAACCTGTAACAAGCCAATCTGAATGGAGAAAAAGCTGACAGCTTCAGACTTGAAGCTGACACCTTTTTTCTTCATACTAGGTGAGGCTCTGCCTCACCTGCCTCCCCTGACGGCACGTCCCTGCCCATGTCCCCTAATGAACACAGGATTTTTGACTTACCATTAAATCCTTTTATTGGACTTCATTAAGGGACATAGGTCCCACCCTTCAGTTCTTATGATCTGCTTCTACTATTGCTTTTCCCCAAAACTGGAGCATGCTGGGAGTTGGAGGGACTCCCAGCAGGGACTTACAGCTTTGTGCTTGGAGTTGGAGGCCAGCCTTGTGAAGACAGCAACACAGTTGTCTCCGAATTACTTTACCCTTTTTCCCTTAATGAACTCCAAGAAAACAATTCTGAAATAAGCCAAAAATCCTGTTTTCTCTTTTGCAAAAGATACAGTATAGCAATTAAATGAAAGGTGCAATGTTTAGGTATTAATGCAATATCAATAAATATATGAAAGCAAAGTTGAGGGGTTAGATAGAAATGGTTACTTATATAAAACAAGTATGTTCCTTTTTAATGCCTTATAAGAATATACCAACTTTATTGTACACAGATTGGAGAGCCCCTTCACACCATCATGTATTATACGATTACGACACAGAATCACTGAACTCTGAAAGAGCATGAAATCTAGTTACTATTATAATCTATGAAGCTCATAACATCAGTGGGTTGCATTAAAGGACAGTGCTTTGTTTTTTTTTGTTTTTTTTAAAGCCTTCTTTCTGCACCTTTTATGCAGTTTTGTAAAAATGCGCTTTACAATTTAGTCAACATTAATGCATGGAAATTGCACTGAAAACACACTAAAAACACAATATTTATTTTAAATAGTGTGTTTCTCAAGTCAATATTTCTCATGTGCCTGCAGGAAGAAACTTGAATATCCTAATCTGGTGTGCAGAAAGGAACCAGACAATTAATGGGTCCAGGTGGAACTATTTATAAGACGTGTGAGGGAACATCCAGAGGTCTAGGAACAAAAATTGAGAGAGATTGCAAAAAAAGAAAACACCTTGAACTACTAGACACAACCCACAAAATGGAGGCAGGAAATGATGAAAATAAAAAGATAATAAAATAAAAAATATGTAAAATGTATGCAAAACTCAACTTGAGTTGCGCCACATTTTAATGCAATGCATTAAAAACACACTAAAAAGGCACTTTGAGTAAAATGAATGTGTGTATTCTTAAGCAATGGTGTGAATGGGCCCTTATTTCTACATGTTTACATTAGTACATTATATTAGGAGTACCCATTATTTGGAATAGGATTGGAGTAGTTATACTAATTAGTAAAGTGCTAACTCAAAACCACACTGCCTTCTTTATAGAGGCTTTGTTATAATACTTCATTTTAGGGATAAACCAATATCAGTATTTTGGTATCGAGTACCAATATATTTTTTTCGGTACTCACCGATAACGAATACCAATAACGGAAGCATGGAGCCGGAGTTGCCTGATTGGTCGAGAAGCTGGCCAATCAGGAAGCCTGGCAACGCGTCATTACACGGCACCCAGCTTCCTGATTGGACGAGAAGCCGGCTCCATGCTCTCTCGTCACCAGATGACGTGGGGGCATGAAGCCATCTTTCTGGTCAATCAGAAAGCCGAGGGGGGGGGGGGGAAATGACAGGCTGCCCGGGTTCCTGATTGGCCGGGAAGCCGACTCCATGCTCCCTCATCACAAGTGACAAGAAAGCATGGAGCCGGGTTTCTGCCCAATCAGGAAGCCATGCAGCTTGTAATGACTCGCTGCCCAGCTTTCTGATGCTGGAAGCTCAAGTATCCGGCTAGGCATCGGAGCATTTGGGCGAGTACGAGTACTCACCCAAATACTTGGCATCGGCACAGATAACAATACTAGTATCGGTATCGGTGCATCCCTACTTCATTTCAATTGTCTTCTTGGGGAGGAAAATCCCGCACTAGATCCCCTTACTCCTGGACCTATAACAGTTTTTCATTAGACACCTTACTCACAGTCTATTCAATATATTCATATTAAAAGCTTTGATACAGTACACAGACAGAAGAAATTGTTTGCTTACCTTCCATTAATTTGTGTAATTTTCAGTGCTAACAAGCAGGGCAAAAGAGGAGCCTTGGGCCCATTCACACCAGGGAGTTCAGTTGCATTGAGTTTAATGCACACTTGTTGTGCCGCCCCAATAGGGTCATAGAATATGAGATGCATAGCCTCAGTTAATATTAGCATTGTTATATAGGTTAGAATTGTTAATATGCATTGCATTAAATCTGGCCATTTGCTGTATGCTGCAACACAGGTGCATGGTGGCGGTGCATGGTGGTGCCATTTAAAACTAATGGCACTACAGTCCATGTAATGGGTTACCCCACCCTGCAACTGCAATGCAGTAGTTTGCAGGGATCCCACAGAAGACGTCATCTCCTTTGGAAGGCTATAGAAATATTCAATCAACAATATCACTGGCGCCAAATTCCATCCTCCATAGGGGAACAAAACAGCGACTTCCCCAAGTGGGTGGCACTTTTGACAGTCAGGGTGTCTGGAAGTCTAGTAAAAAGGAAACAATAAAAGACTTCTACACAAGAAAGGCACACTGCTTTTATAAGTGGAAATGCTAAAGGCAAGAAATGTATTCACAAACATGGTTAACGCGTTTTTTCGGGCAACACCCCCTTCATCAGAATCTGCCCCAGAAACGCATTAACCAAGTCTGTCATGTAGGAAGAAGGATGTCTGCTCTAGACTGCATGCCCTTGATGTGACTGTCTTCTGACGTTCTCACAGTGCAGATGCACCTCTGTAACTACAGGCTTTCCAATTACGGGCCGTTTGTGAGTACATTTCTTGCCTTTAGCATTTCCACTTGATAAAGATTTCTACACAAGAAAGGCACACTGCTTTTATGTTTCCTGTTTACTAGGTTATAGAAATACTCTCATGCAAATATGTCCCTGAGTGTGATTCCCTGGATCATTCAGCACAGCTCTCAATTACTGTACACTCAGTGCTAAAAATGCGGCCTGTTAGTGACAATGGAGCAGGGATGAGAATCCTCTATTGATCCCACTGTCCCTAATGTTGGCCAATATGCTATGGCGCCATGTCTACATATGGTAGAAAAGTTATGGTCATCTGGATATGTAAAGCTCTAAAACAATACAGAGGCAGATGGGCTAACATGCATGTATTCATTTACCTTCTGTTCAAGTCATATAGTTTTCAGTTCTATTCAGCAATAGCAGGATATAAATCAGTAGCCCCATTGTGCATAGACCCTGCAATCATCCCTTTTTCCCCAGGACGATTGTGTTTATCATTTGTCAAATCATCCACGAGCACCCTGAGCACGCTATAATCAGGACAGCATCTGAAACTGCACACAGCCACTGTTTATATCCGTTTTAAATAATTCAATACACACTTAAAAGAAAGCAAAACCATTATCACACTCATTACTTTTTATGGTTGCTCCCTGTTCCCACTTTGAGGCAGATTGGGAAAAAGCATAAAAAGTTATTTTAATTCCCTTTCAAATCCACATTAGTGAAAATTCCTTTACACCCTTTATTTACATGTAAGCCACATTTTATGCGGCTGTTTACACATATAGAATTCAATTTGTCACTCCCAGTTTCTGCAGCTTTAATACTGCAGGCATATTCGACATACTGCATCACTGAAATTAATTCAGACGCAATATACAGTATGAATTGTATGCAGTTCTGTGGGCAAGGCTGGCCATAGAAAGATATTATATTGTTATATTCATACTTGCTGCCTCCCTAAACCAACTGTCTTGTGTTTCTCGAGCAAGCCTTAGAAATATACAAACAGATATGTGATCGCCATACAAGGTAT
The DNA here is from genome assembly GCF_000935625.1 of Nanorana parkeri. NCBI lineage: Eukaryota > Metazoa > Chordata > Amphibia > Anura > Dicroglossidae > Nanorana > Nanorana parkeri. The sequence continues at coordinate 28,790 of NW_017307567.1, forward strand.
GCCAAAGCTGGGGGTGGAGAGGCAGACAGAGACAATTTGCTCCTCTTGTTGTCACGTTAGTACAACTACAACTAGAAGATTAGGAAAACTATCACTCTATTCTGCTCCGGTCACGATTAAGACACAAATTCTACAATTCACATGATACTTTTTCATGTATTTTACCCTCCGTAACGGAGCCTAACTAGTGCTAACTAGTGCTTATGGTTCCCTAAGTATGATTTGGTGAGCAGCTTAAGTATTAAGGTTATTTCACAACCACTAGCATTACATCCGCCTATCTGCACGGAGATTAACTCTCATAGCTTTAGAAGGGCTCTTGGGATAGCAATAGATGGATCCATGGCTGTTAGCAAAACAAATAGTCCCATGGTGTATACTTTATCTGATATATAATCACAGCCTGATTTGCTTTAAACATAGATTACTGTAGTGTTCGTAATCAGCATGGTATTGCCCTTTATTTTCTCTTTGAAAAGCGGAATTGAGAGGCAGAAGTGGAGACAACCTCTCTGTCATTGTTATCTGGTTAAGAGGTCTCCCCATCTTGTGTGTTACTTGGTCATTGGTTAATTGTGCAGTAAGTAAAGCATTTTACAGATGCAAACACAAGTACATTTTGAAGACCTGTATTCATTTATCTAGCATTAACCAGAGGTGCAATTGAAATACTTTGCAAGATTGCAATCCCAAGATAGTCTCAAACAATAGCAGGTTCGGAGCACCTGTGAATATGAATATTCATGGCTCACTGATGCTCACTGATGCCTACTCCTGGAATCAATGATTTCCACATACATAGGAAGGCAAGGGAAAAACACAAAAGCATTTAGGCCAAGTTTGCATGTTCTCCCTGTACTTGCATGGGTTTCCTCCGGGTACTACGGTTTCCTCCCACACTCCAAAGACATGCTGGTAGGTTAATTAGCTACTGTCTAAATTGGCCCTGTATGTATGGATGTGAGATAGGGACCCTAGATTGTAAGCTACTTGAGGGCAAGGACTGATGTGAATGTGCACTGTTAAAAGTGCTGTGTAAATTGTCGGAGCTATATAAATACCAATAATAAACAAATAAATCAATTATAACTCAAAATCTGGGAAACATTCCTTTCTTAATTTCAAATCTGGAAATCAATTAGCAAACCTGGATCCTATATATTCTTGTGCATGTTGATCAGTACTCATCTCCTTTCTTCCTTTACATGTTCCACATATTTAATCAAATGGCTTTCATATTGTAATACACCCCCAGGGGTTATTAAGGTCCTTGGACCACAGCTGTGGAATTGGCTTTCTTTCTGAGGTAACGGTATCAGCTCGCAGCTCTACCTCCGATGCCCAGGTTATTGATAAGGCCTGGAGAGAGCTGCTTTACATCATACCCCGTTTAGCACCCCTCAACCTGCTCTTTCCACGTAAGGTTTTTCACCTGTACTTATGCAGACAGTATACACAGAAGGATACCTAGGAGGCGGGGTAACTGGTTACCAAGCAGACAGTGGAGCAGTCCTTTGGTTATGCTATAGATTAAGGTTGCAGTAAAACAAGCATTTGCGTAGGAATGCAGCTATGTGTTAGGTTAAGTTGCACACAAAATACAGTTGATGAAGCACACAGTTATGCGTTAGGTTCAGTAGGCATAGGGTTAAGCTTTAGGTTAAGGTTGCAGTGAAACAAGAAGTAGCGTAGGCATACAGCTATGCGTTGGGTTAAGTTGTAGTACGGAATACAGTGGATAAGCATACAGCTATGCGTTAGGTTCAGGAGGCGTAGGGTTAAGGTAGAGTAGACTGCAGTAATGTATACAGCTGATTAAGCAGATAGGAATTGCTGTGGAGATCCCCCTACCGTAGCCATATGGCTATGGTAGAAATACTTGCTGTTTGTGGCTATGACAGGTATGGATGGACGTCTGCAGCAATCTCTTTCAGTGTTGGATCCTGGAGCAGCAGGGCTGTCGGTTGATCAGCGTCCTGCTTCAACAATAGTGGGACGCCGATCAAACGGTGGATCGCGGCTTTATGCCGACTACTCGGGTGAGTGGGCGGAGTCTCGAGGCGCGCCTGCGCATTGACACCGCCGGACGCCGTACGAGAGTGGGAGGAGTCCCATGGCGCGCCTGCGCAGTGGTGCGTACGGCACGTTGTCCCGGCCGAGGGGTGTGAGGAGTATCACACATATAGACAGATGAATACACATAAGAGGATGTTCAGATAAGAGAGACTTCACACTAACAGGTATACTGATATTCCTGACATACAGATAGAAGAGGACAGACAAAAGGCATTGGTGAACAGAAAGATCGACACTGGTAGTCTAGAATCAACAGGCAGACACAAAAAGATGGGCTGATTTATGTTGACTGGGTGATTTGCGCTGATAGGTAGACTGTCAGCAATGCCTGCTAATAAACTTCCAGCTATGCGTCAGCCAGCCATTTCCGGTCTCCTCTAATGTCGCTAACATGCCCCCTGTAGTTCTCCAGGAGTTGATGGACAGTCTTAATGTTGACACAGACAGAAATCACACAGATATTGATGGACAGGCTGACCCAACCCAACTCCAACTAAATGAACCCCCCCCCAACTCCAACTAAATGAACCCCCCCCCAACTCCAATATATTTGTCATCTGTGTCTATCCCAAGACACAGATGACAGACATATTGG
>NW_017307567.1:31476-36494 GCF_000935625.1 Nanorana parkeri
GGGGGGGGTCATTTATCGGCATTGAGACAGAATCAGTGCCAGTCAGCCTGGATGTCTATGTCTGTCTGATTTACATTGATGGAAGTGACAAAAACAGACACACACTGATTGACAGAGTGATTGAAGGACGGACATATAGTGACACAATCATGAAGAAAGACTTGAATATGCAGCCATAGACAGATAATATAATTGGGATGAACAGGGCACATTTCCACTGGAACAGGCAGATGTAAAACAACAAAAATAGTAAGTTTGTCTATCTAAGTCTGTCACTCTAACACTAATGGTCGGACATGAATTTAGAGAAAGTGAAATTCAGTGAAATAACACAAAAAATGAGTTACTGATTGACAAAATGATTATCTGTGTCAGTATATATTAGTGTGTTTTTAAACGATAAAATTGGGTAGAAATGGATAGGGAGACAAACAGTACCAGTCTGTCAATGGCTATCAGCAAATTACATTATGTCTAACACAAGCAGAAGTAGAGTAGTGAAGGGTAAATCTGCCCGTCTTCGATTTACCAAGGGTTTGCTGAATACTGTTACAAATTTTGTGAAACCCGACCAACTTGGGCACTGCCATGGGGGACATATAACAATGCATAAAAATAAAAAATACCGTATAGCAGGGAGTGAATCTTGTCATGCAACTTCGAGGGCAACATTGGAAATAAACAGATACTTTAAATAACATGTTTGGGGATGCCTTAAAGCTGTATGTGGTGTTACAGAACAATAAAGTTAAGTGTAAAAAAAGTTAAAAAATTTTTTTCACAAAATAAATACAAATGTACACACACAAAACAAAAAAACCCCACAATTTTTTTTTCAAGTCCCCCACCCCCACATAGATGCGCAATAATGCATCAGATGCGCATAGACGCGAAAAGGACAATTGCTCCAATTATGCTGCACGTGTTACATATCGCCGCAAACGTCGCAATGAGAGCAATCATTTCAACTGAGAGCAACCATCAATCACTGATAACACTAAACTGATGAGCGGTAAAATCTTTTATAGCGTTGCCTATGACCAATTTTGGCTATGGTGTTTTATTGCGATTTCGCGGACGCACGCAATTTTAAGGCTTGACATGTTTGGTGTCTATTTACCAGACGTGATCCCGCCTTTGATATTTTACCAAAAAATTGGGTAAAAATAAATGTTTCCTAAAATAATAAAGGGAAAACCATTTTTTTAAAACAATATTCGGTACTTTTTTGTTATATAGTAAAAAATAAAAACCCCAGTGGTGATTAAATACCACCAAAAAAAAGCTCTATTTGTCCTGAAAAATGGTATAAAAATAATTTCAGTACAGCGTTGCATGACGGAATAAACGTCAGCCAAAGTACCACAGCGCTGAATACTGAAAAATGGCCAGGACAGGAACGGGGTGTAAACACCCCGGTTAAAGGGAATCCTTGCAACAACAAAAAAGGTTGCAATAGACAGGACAGCAGCTGAAAGCGACTGATGATCTCCGATCAGCCAAAAAGAAAAGAAATGAAAATGCCCCACACCAGCACTAATACATACAGAATTGTTATAAATGAACAGACAGAGGTGGGGAGGTAGGGATGAAAAGACACTGATGGCCAGGTTGCCTGCCACTGATGGAGAGAGTGATCAACATATTAATGGGTGCGAAAAAAGAAGTAAAAACCACAAGCTGCACCCACTGAGTACACCCCTGATACAAAACCGAAGGTGTATTTTACAGCTGAGGGAACTTTTTAAAAATGTAAAAACCTGCAAAATGAAAAAAAATTGTGTGGCTAGCCCTTTTCCAATCAACGGAAATCCAGGCTAGGCTCCAAAGAAGTGTGTATTATAGAGCAGCAAGTAATAAAAAGATTGTGCAGAAGGTTTTAAGAAGCTCCTGACAGTCCTGTCTAATAGAATGGTGGGGCCTGAGCCACTTTAAAAAAAATTCTACCAGGGATACTAAGATAGAAGGGTGAGACTTGGTTACACAGACAGTCAGGCTAAGGGTTTCCAGCAGCCTGTTGTTCCTTTCTTCAAGAAGCCTTTAGGGCATGGGTGGGCAACTCGGCCCTCCAGCGGTCATGGAACTACAAGTCCTGTGAGGCATTGCAAGACTGACAGTTGCAGGCATGACTCCCAGAGGCAGCGGTATGTTGGAATTTGTAGTTAAAGCACAGCTGGAGGGCTGCTGGAGGGCTGCAGTTGCTCATACCTGCCTTAGGGAGTCCAAATTGCAAAACATAACACTAAAATTTGGATTCAGTTTGAGACATCTGAAATGCAGTCAGAATCTAACATCATTGAAATGTGAGTGTATTTCAATATCAATTGTATCAATTTCAATTTCTAGTGTATTTGAGCTAAACAGCATAGAAAACATTCAAGTCATACATTTAGTCATACATTCATATTACTTGTTAATGCATCCCATGAAAGGGAGGGAGTCCTTGAATTACTCCCCTGAATTGAGCTTAAGAGAGAGGCGAATGGAAAGCTTACAGCAATTGAGAAACTTCAGCTGGTACTCATCTCTGTTAGCGAATAGAGTTGCAGTGAAAGGTCTATTTACTCTTAGGCTGGGTTCACACCTAAGCGTATCGAATATGCGCGTTTGTCTCGCGTTTCCTGCCGTGCGTTTTTACCGTGATTCGCGGTAAAAAATGCGCGACAAAGGCGCGTTTCCGAGGGCTACCTGGCTGTATCCCAATGGATATGCGCGGCAAATACGCCCCAAAGAAGCTCCTGTACTTCTTTGGGCGTAGGGCGTTTTCCTGCGCGTTTCAACGCGCTGTAAAACGGCCATGTGGGAACCATGCCCATAGGCAATCATTGGTTTTCACATGTTGAGCGTTTTACAGAGCGTAGGAACGCGCTGTAAAACTCCCAGGTGTGAACCAGGCCTTAAGGTCACAATAGGTTTGCTCCATTCATGTTGGTAAGCCCGAACCTCACTGATAAGACCTGTCCCTTATACCAGCAGGGCTGTTTTATAGTTCTGCCCTTATCACGGTAGAGAGTACAGTGATGCTGGGTTTATATGAGGATGAGGAAAAAGAGATAAGAAACTCTTTGCCTTGTAGAGCATGTAAATGAAGGTCTTTTTCATTTATCATTTTAGGCATGATGTAACACTTTAAAAAAACAATGTGATACAGAGAGAAGGCACTCAATTCCTCAAGATCTGTATCTTACAACTAACCTGCCACTAGGAGATTGTCATCAGAACTGCATACGTTTTAAGATGGACTGGAATGTATACATCATCCAGACATAATTGAAAGGAATTATATACTACTGTCATTTTGAGGGCTAATATTATACTTAAAGTGACACTAAACTTAGGAGTTAAATCTTAAAAATGCATGCAAGTATCTTAACTATTGACAAAAATTTATTTGTGCATCATTTAGCTGTAGATCCTCAAATCATCTCTGAATTGGTGCTGACACTGTCCTTCCTTCTGGAGGGTGGCTACTTTTGTTCCCCATGGTCCTTGTGTGTGTTGTAAAGTAGCCACCACTCCGAGCTTGCTCCAGTGATGGACCACATTCTCGATACAAATCAGTAAACTAACTGTAAGATTGTAGTCCTTCACAGGAGTGAGCTTAGAGTGGTAGCTACATTACAACACACACAGGCCTAGCATAACTAAATTTAAGCAGTCGCCCTGCTTAGGGCAAGGTAGCTGCACTTGCATCATAAAGTCTTGGTTCAATGAAGAGAATGAGAATAAACATGTGTAGCCATTTCAAATGACATATTACCTATCCATATGCCTTTGTGATGTCATCAGATACCACTTCCCATGTAATATAAATAATACTGGCTGCATTGTTTTTTTAAGGCTTTTGTTTTCACCTGGAAATCCAGCAGATGTCACACGTTCTGTTCCTTCATGCCTACCCCATTTCTTCACTGTACTGTATCTATGTGGGGCAGCCATGGTTGTCACACAGGCTGCCATCACATGATGAATTGATTGGTACTAGTAGTTTGTGAGCTTTAATGTAGATCTTGCTTGTATAGTCAGTGACAAGGACACTGTGTTTCTGGAGAGATCAACAGATATTTTGTGTAGTTGCTAAAAATGTTTTTGCCTGAATTTTGAAAATTAATATTGCTTCCACATCTATAGACTGGTAATCTGCAATATATAACATTTTTGTTTTTGCGTTTATATATGCCTTCTCATCATAGGTCTCCCTTATATCGCCATAAATCATCTAAAAAGCATCAAACATCTAACGACATAAGAGGTTGAAAGGAATAAAACACATTCAGATCAAATACGGTATATGGGATTCCAACTTGTAATCATTTCTCCACTACAAGTTCAAAGGACTATATGCAGTTCCGTCTATACTCAAAAGCATGTAAACAGATATTTTTTTTTTAAATAACACTTTTACTGAGCAGGTCCTGGGCTCTTCTACTCTCCATCTCTGCAGAAAAGTCTTGTTGCTGTAGTACAGCAACATGCAGATGTACCTGAAATATAAGTCGGTGTCCATGATCATAGACAGTTACCAACATGAAAGTTGTACTTGCAGACAAGAAAATTTTTGCAATCATGGATTCTGGTTGTCGTTTTGGGAGAAATTGTAACAACCAGACCCCACAGGTCTTATTTTAGGTGGAGGATCACAGCTGCAGAAGTATGAGGAGGGGGTGCAATCCTACACCACAGTGAATTTACAGTCTTATGGTAATGAGTTAGGCAACAATTACTTAGCATGAAAAATAGATGAGGTTTTATTGTAGGGAGCAGTCCTTTTAGATTAGTGGGGTGAAGGATGACAACAATCAATGGGAGCAATCAAGTTATCCCTATGCACAGTTCTATCAATATGCAAGCATTTGGAAATCACAGTCTGTGGTATGCTTACTGCTATTTTAGTTGATAGGAATGATAAGGAGAATGTTGGTGCCCTCCGGTGGATCTTTAGAGTAACTGCAGTCCGGATTGTAATAGTCCTTGCTGAAGCTGGGGATGAAGGAGGTAGTGGAGACCGAATTGCAGGG
>NW_017307567.1:37805-53073 GCF_000935625.1 Nanorana parkeri
CAACAGGAAATGGGAACTTGGGCACTGCCATGGGGGACATATAACAATGCATAAAAATAAAAAATACCGTATAGCAGGGAGTGAATCTTGTCATGCAACTTCGAGGGCAACATTGGAAATAAACAGATACTTTAAATAACATGTTTGGGGATGCCTTAAAGCTGTATGTGGTGTTACAGAACAATAAAGTTAAGTGTAAAAAAAGTTAAAAAATTTTTTTCACAAAATAAATACAAATGTACACACACAAAACAAAAAAACCCCACAATTTTTTTTTCAAGTCCCCCACCCCCACATAGATGCGCAATAATGCATCAGATGCGCATAGACGCGAAAAGGACAATTGCTCCAATTATGCTGCACGTGTTACATATCGCCGCAAACGTCGCAATGAGAGCAATCATTTCAACTGAGAGCAACCATCAATCACTGATAACACTAAACTGATGAGCGGTAAAATCTTTTATAGCGTTGCCTATGACCAATTTTGGCTATGGTGTTTTATTGCGATTTCGCGGACGCACGCAATTTTAAGGCTTGACATGTTTGGTGTCTATTTACCAGACGTGATCCCGCCTTTGATATTTTACCAAAAAATTGGGTAAAAATAAATGTTTCCTAAAATAATAAAGGGAAAACCATTTTTTTAAAACAATATTCGGTACTTTTTTGTTATATAGTAAAAAATAAAAACCCCAGTGGTGATTAAATACCACCAAAAAAAAGCTCTATTTGTCCTGAAAAATGGTATAAAAATAATTTCAGTACAGCGTTGCATGACGGAATAAACGTCAGCCAAAGTACCACAGCGCTGAATACTGAAAAATGGCCAGGACAGGAACGGGGTGTAAACACCCCGGTTAAAGGGAATCCTTGCAACAACAAAAAAGGTTGCAATAGACAGGACAGCAGCTGAAAGCGACTGATGATCTCCGATCAGCCAAAAAGAAAAGAAATGAAAATGCCCCACACCAGCACTAATACATACAGAATTGTTATAAATGAACAGACAGAGGTGGGGAGGTAGGGATGAAAAGACACTGATGGCCAGGTTGCCTGCCACTGATGGAGAGAGTGATCAACATATTAATGGGTGCGAAAAAAGAAGTAAAAACCACAAGCTGCACCCACTGAGTACACCCCTGATACAAAACCGAAGGTGTATTTTACAGCTGAGGGAACTTTTTAAAAATGTAAAAACCTGCAAAATGAAAAAAAATTGTGTGGCTAGCCCTTTTCCAATCAACGGAAATCCAGGCTAGGCTCCAAAGAAGTGTGTATTATAGAGCAGCAAGTAATAAAAAGATTGTGCAGAAGGTTTTAAGAAGCTCCTGACAGTCCTGTCTAATAGAATGGTGGGGCCTGAGCCACTTTAAAAAAAATTCTACCAGGGATACTAAGATAGAAGGGTGAGACTTGGTTACACAGACAGTCAGGCTAAGGGTTTCCAGCAGCCTGTTGTTCCTTTCTTCAAGAAGCCTTTAGGGCATGGGTGGGCAACTCGGCCCTCCAGCGGTCATGGAACTACAAGTCCTGTGAGGCATTGCAAGACTGACAGTTGCAGGCATGACTCCCAGAGGCAGCGGTATGTTGGAATTTGTAGTTAAAGCACAGCTGGAGGGCTGCTGGAGGGCTGCAGTTGCTCATACCTGCCTTAGGGAGTCCAAATTGCAAAACATAACACTAAAATTTGGATTCAGTTTGAGACATCTGAAATGCAGTCAGAATCTAACATCATTGAAATGTGAGTGTATTTCAATATCAATTGTATCAATTTCAATTTCTAGTGTATTTGAGCTAAACAGCATAGAAAACATTCAAGTCATACATTTAGTCATACATTCATATTACTTGTTAATGCATCCCATGAAAGGGAGGGAGTCCTTGAATTACTCCCCTGAATTGAGCTTAAGAGAGAGGCGAATGGAAAGCTTACAGCAATTGAGAAACTTCAGCTGGTACTCATCTCTGTTAGCGAATAGAGTTGCAGTGAAAGGTCTATTTACTCTTAGGCTGGGTTCACACCTAAGCGTATCGAATATGCGCGTTTGTCTCGCGTTTCCTGCCGTGCGTTTTTACCGTGATTCGCGGTAAAAAATGCGCGACAAAGGCGCGTTTCCGAGGGCTACCTGGCTGTATCCCAATGGATATGCGCGGCAAATACGCCCCAAAGAAGCTCCTGTACTTCTTTGGGCGTAGGGCGTTTTCCTGCGCGTTTCAACGCGCTGTAAAACGGCCATGTGGGAACCATGCCCATAGGCAATCATTGGTTTTCACATGTTGAGCGTTTTACAGAGCGTAGGAACGCGCTGTAAAACTCCCAGGTGTGAACCAGGCCTTAAGGTCACAATAGGTTTGCTCCATTCATGTTGGTAAGCCCGAACCTCACTGATAAGACCTGTCCCTTATACCAGCAGGGCTGTTTTATAGTTCTGCCCTTATCACGGTAGAGAGTACAGTGATGCTGGGTTTATATGAGGATGAGGAAAAAGAGATAAGAAACTCTTTGCCTTGTAGAGCATGTAAATGAAGGTCTTTTTCATTTATCATTTTAGGCATGATGTAACACTTTAAAAAAACAATGTGATACAGAGAGAAGGCACTCAATTCCTCAAGATCTGTATCTTACAACTAACCTGCCACTAGGAGATTGTCATCAGAACTGCATACGTTTTAAGATGGACTGGAATGTATACATCATCCAGACATAATTGAAAGGAATTATATACTACTGTCATTTTGAGGGCTAATATTATACTTAAAGTGACACTAAACTTAGGAGTTAAATCTTAAAAATGCATGCAAGTATCTTAACTATTGACAAAAATTTATTTGTGCATCATTTAGCTGTAGATCCTCAAATCATCTCTGAATTGGTGCTGACACTGTCCTTCCTTCTGGAGGGTGGCTACTTTTGTTCCCCATGGTCCTTGTGTGTGTTGTAAAGTAGCCACCACTCCGAGCTTGCTCCAGTGATGGACCACATTCTCGATACAAATCAGTAAACTAACTGTAAGATTGTAGTCCTTCACAGGAGTGAGCTTAGAGTGGTAGCTACATTACAACACACACAGGCCTAGCATAACTAAATTTAAGCAGTCGCCCTGCTTAGGGCAAGGTAGCTGCACTTGCATCATAAAGTCTTGGTTCAATGAAGAGAATGAGAATAAACATGTGTAGCCATTTCAAATGACATATTACCTATCCATATGCCTTTGTGATGTCATCAGATACCACTTCCCATGTAATATAAATAATACTGGCTGCATTGTTTTTTTAAGGCTTTTGTTTTCACCTGGAAATCCAGCAGATGTCACACGTTCTGTTCCTTCATGCCTACCCCATTTCTTCACTGTACTGTATCTATGTGGGGCAGCCATGGTTGTCACACAGGCTGCCATCACATGATGAATTGATTGGTACTAGTAGTTTGTGAGCTTTAATGTAGATCTTGCTTGTATAGTCAGTGACAAGGACACTGTGTTTCTGGAGAGATCAACAGATATTTTGTGTAGTTGCTAAAAATGTTTTTGCCTGAATTTTGAAAATTAATATTGCTTCCACATCTATAGACTGGTAATCTGCAATATATAACATTTTTGTTTTTGCGTTTATATATGCCTTCTCATCATAGGTCTCCCTTATATCGCCATAAATCATCTAAAAAGCATCAAACATCTAACGACATAAGAGGTTGAAAGGAATAAAACACATTCAGATCAAATACGGTATATGGGATTCCAACTTGTAATCATTTCTCCACTACAAGTTCAAAGGACTATATGCAGTTCCGTCTATACTCAAAAGCATGTAAACAGATATTTTTTTTTTAAATAACACTTTTACTGAGCAGGTCCTGGGCTCTTCTACTCTCCATCTCTGCAGAAAAGTCTTGTTGCTGTAGTACAGCAACATGCAGATGTACCTGAAATATAAGTCGGTGTCCATGATCATAGACAGTTACCAACATGAAAGTTGTACTTGCAGACAAGAAAATTTTTGCAATCATGGATTCTGGTTGTCGTTTTGGGAGAAATTGTAACAACCAGACCCCACAGGTCTTATTTTAGGTGGAGGATCACAGCTGCAGAAGTATGAGGAGGGGGTGCAATCCTACACACAAGTCAAAAGTATGTTTTTTGGATCTCTTTTTAACATATTACTAAAGACATGAGTAGTAGACAGACAGGCAGTCAAAAAGTATTGTTATGGTCAGGGATAGACACAGACGAAGACTGTGGTGGACATTTTCCAAAGTACAGACCTTAGTGAAATACACCAAGGTACATTTCAAATTAAAACCATCAAAAAAAACTCTGAGGGGACTTCTCTCTTCTGCCCATGACAATCAGCTTCTCTCTTCAGTTTGTATAGTTAAGGTTTGAAAATGAAAAAATTAATCTGATTGGTTGCTGTGCACAGCTGTTCCATAATTTGTCTGCTCCTGAGGTGTATTAAATTCCCATCTCTGTCTAGTCTCTGGCCTGCAACTCCCAGCAATACATTATATCTGGTTCCATTCTGCATTGCCATATAGAGGACTACATATCCCAGCAATACATTATACAGCAATGCATAATAATACCATCAGTTATAGAGGACAATAAATCCCAGCAAAACATTATACAGCAATGCAGAATATCACCAACTATAGAGGACCACAATTCCCAGCAATAAGTGATACAGCAATGTAGAATATCGCCAACTATAGAAGACTACAAATCCCAGCAATACATTATAAAGCAATGTAGAATCCCAGCAACCAAATATACAGTAATGCAGAAAATATAAAGCTTCATACTCTGTGTTGCTTCAGAATCATGGCCCCACATCTCCAGGGTCTCAGGAGGGCTCTCAGGTGGCATGTGCAGGCTCCCTGGTGGTCAGTGGCTCCCTGGTGGTCAGTGCCGCGCTCCCTGGTGGCCAGTGCAAGGCTCCCTGAAGTCTAGTGGCACCCTGGTGGTCAGTGTTCGGCTCCCTGGTGGGCAGTGGCTCCCTGGTGGATTGTGCGGGGCTCCCTGGTGCTCAGTGCGGGGTTCCCAGGGGGGCCAATGGCTCCCTGGGGGTCATTGTGGGCTTCCCTGGGGACCAGTGGTTTCCTGGTGGTCAGTGTGGGGCTCCCTGGTGGTCAGTGTGGGGCTCCCTGGGGGCCAGTGGTTTCCTGGTGGTCAGTGCAGGGCTCCCTGGCAGCCAGTGGCTCCCTGGTAGTCAATGTAGGTTGGTCAGTGAGAGGCTCCCTGGGGCCCAGGCACTCCCTGGTAGTTAGTGCGGGGCTCCCTGGGTTCCAGTGGCTCTCTGGTGGTCAGTGCAGGGCTCTCTGGGGGCCAGTGGCTTCCTGGTGGTCAGTGCGGGGCTCCCTAGTGGTCAATGGCTCCCTAGTGGTCAATGGCTCCCTGGTGGTTAATGTGGGGCTACCTGGTGGTCAGTGGCTCCCTGGAGGTCGGTGCAGGCCTCCCTTGCTCTGCAGCGATTCTGCCCGCTAAGAAGCAAGCCCCACCCCCCAGAAACAACTACTTTCCTGCACAGATGCAGGAAAGTACCAATGCTAACGATTGTGCAGGGGGAGCCTGGGACTGTACCAACCATATCCCTGTGTACTGTGCACCGCAGCGGCGGACCCTGTAAGGTCCACTCACGGACACAGATGTCAGTGCACGGACACCTTGCAGATCCCTGGATGGTATACGTGTACTTGTACTTTCACACATTTCTTTTTATCTGGTAAATAAACAATATATTTATATTTCATATTTAACACATTTTAACCAGAAGATAGCAAGCCCCAAACAACAGCATTCCCTTTTTGTGATCAGAAAAACTTCCTGCAATTAAATTAAATATTGCATGGAGTCTGTTGTCTTCATTCAGACAGACCCTGTCTGGTTGACTTGCAATAGGTAGGATGTGTATTAGCAAATATGCCCACCCCATCTACAAACATCTAGAAACATAATGACATGCTCTACATAGAAATTAGATTTTTTTTAAAACATTAATACACACTGATAAAATTTATAACTAGACTGATCTCTTTTAAAAGCTTAACAATATGTACTAAGAAGAGCCTAGCTCTCCTATTAAAAGGTCATGCAGATAAATCCTTGTAAAACAACATCAAATGACAGCAGAAGTGTGTCTATTGAAATTTAGACTCTGTCAGTCTGTTGTCAGCTTGAGTGTGATTGATAGCTTGGCTTTCTGGAGTCTCTCCTGGACACTGGTTATTGTCAGAAGTGGGACCTTGCTGAAATTGACCTGACAATACTGGAATTTTCGATCCAATTGCTGGTTCATTAACCGGAACATTTAGGGGGTTATTCACTAAAGAGTTTGGAGAAGGCAGGAGAAGTGAACAATCTAGGCCAAAATAGCTGATTTGGAAAAATTCTCCAATTCAGCTCACTTTCCAATTCAGCTATGTTGTCCTAGATTGTTCCATTCTCATGCCTTCTCCAAACTCTTCACCCTTTTGTGAATAACCCCCTTAGTTTTCCAGAATGTCATTCATTCCAGAGATGTAAACAAAAACAAAGAGCAGCGTGCAAGAGTCATTCACACAGCGCTTTGTTTTCACTGGCAGAAGGAGGCAAAGGACTAATAGGGAGGAGGCAGGGTCAGGATAAGGGAGGGAAGAGGAGGGGACCTTGCAGAGTGGCAGCGGGGTGCTGGGTGTTACCTGGGATGCTCTTTATGTTCCTCCGGCACCCAGGACAGAGGCAGCCAGAGCCAGGCACACGAATTCCTCTTGGAGGCAGAGGCAGACTAATTTATCTGTCAGGCAGAGATCAGAGTCCACTCCCAACCATGATGTAATTTACTGAGAGCTGTGCCAGATTCTGGAGTCTCCAGTGCACATGTGATTGCCTTCACTCCCTGTACTGCCAACTCTGTTTCCCACCTTTGCATTGGTGTCGCTGGCAGATTAATGAACAATACCACTTACCACCTAACAATGCAAGGAGGAGGGGTTGAATTGACCCCTTCCCCCTTGCATTGTTGGGTGGTCAGTGTCATTATTAATTAACCCCTTCCCCCTTGCACTAGTGGGTGGTAAGTGACATTGTACATTTCCAATGACCACCTACCAATGTAAGGTGAGATGAGGGGTTTATTAATCATGATACTGACCACCAATGCTGGGGGTTATTATTTCACCTACTGGCACCAATGCTGCAGGTTATTTTTGCATCCACTGGCAAAAATGCTGGGGGTTGTTATTGCATCCAGTGACACCAATGCCTAGGGGAGTACAGTTTGACATCTTCGCCCTGGGCACCAGGTGACCTTGTCCCGGCACTGGGAGGAGGAGCAGTGCTCAGGAGACGTAGGATGAAGTGGGGCCCTTAGAGTTGTCGGACACTGCTATAACCACCAAGATTTCCCAGGGAACTGAAGACTAGCCTTGCCACTAGAGGAGTAAGTGTGTGTTTGTGTGTATGCAGTCAGTGTCACTGAAATGGTTGGTGTGTGCACCTGGCTTTCACCTATCCACCATTCCATAGGCACTGACATTGTACCTGGCTCCCACCTAGCCACTATTCCAATTACACTGTCAGTGTCACTGGAATAGTGTACTTTTATCTATGATTTCCATCAATAGCGTAAAGGTGGCCAAAGAAAATCATCTCATTCTCTGATATCACGTCTATGGCAGCCAGAAGATACCAATGACAAAGACAGCTTAGGAAATAGCATTGGACAGGTTCACATGGACGTTGCATCAAAATGCAAGGTCCACCAAAATGCAAGGTCCACCTATTTTTTTTAGACCCCCATCCCCTTGCAAAAATACAGTATTAAACATTTAAAGCATCGACACATTAGGAAAAAAAACTATATATATTTACCTTATAGCCTGACTTCTGCCTTCGGCACCTAATCAGGGGTGGTGTTATGCGGAATATGCGCTTTCTTGCAAGATCCTGGAAAAGCCCAGGATCCCAAATCTCATAAGAATGTGCTCAAGCACTGTGTAGCAATAACTTCTCCCAGGATTTTTGATCCTCAGATTTCCCAGGATCTCACCAGAAAGTCTGTAATGTCACCCCTGCCTAGGCACCACGGGCTAAAGCTGGGATGTACAGTAAGTATATGTTTTCTTTTCTTTTTTTTATGTGTGAATGGAATATTTATATTTAGATCTTCTCCCCCATGCAAAAAGAGCAAAGAATAATGCAGATTTTGCATTCAAATACAATTTCTGCTTAAAAAACAACTCCGGGCAAATGGCAAATTAACCCTTCCAGTGGTGCTACCCCCACACTGCAAGGGTTAAGTGGTCATTTTGGTCTAGGGCAGGGGTAGGAAACCTCGGCTCTCCAGCTGTGCTGAAACTACAAATCCCATAAGGTATTGCAAGCCACAGGAATGACTCCCAAAGGCAGAAGCATGATGGGATTTGTAGTTTCAGCACAGCTGGAGAGCCAAGGTTGCCTACCCCTGGTCTAGGGTCTAAGATAAAAAATATACTCATCCGATCCTTGACCCTGTCTGGCTGCTGGTCTTCTCCCTCTCTGCTACGTCGGTCTAATGACCCGTGAGTCATTACATCTAATACAGTGTATTAGACATGAGGACGCAGAGGGACATACCACCGCCAGAAAGAAGCAGTTAGTAGATCTAGATGTGACAATATGAACTACTTCTGCCATCTGTTTCACACTGCCAGCTCAGGTGAAATCCCTTTTTGTACTTAATTCTGCCTTTTGCTTTTAATGCCGATAAGGAGCGTTTTTAAGTAAGCAAAAGAAAAACCTGACAAAGGGAAAGCTTCAGATTCAAATTATGTAAAGTCTTAACCGGCTTGCAGCCAACATACTTTGGGCAAAATCTGAGCTTGGCTGATTGAATATTCCTTTTGCTTCCCCATTGCCTCACACATGCTGAACAACTAAACTCCTTACAGCAAACATTCTTCTCCTGAAAGCTCGGCGTCAGTGGAATTTGGTGTGCTAAAAACCAAAGATTTGCTTAACTGTGTAGAATTCAAATAAAATGCCAAGGCAACTGTTTGTGTTTTCCACTGATTTCAGTAGATAATTTTAATTAGATTTGTTGATGTATGTGATCATTTTTCCTCAGCATGTCATAGTTGATTAAGTATTAACTAGGAAGGAAGAAAACCGTTAGAACCCATCACCCAAAAGAAGAATGCTCTGCTCTTTTCCTGCGTCAGCTTTACTGCATGGAGGGGGCCTAGAAGCTTGCAGTCAATTTAATAAAAAACAGAGCTGGCAGATGCCTCTTTGCGATGGCTGGTATTCAGTAGTAACTCTACTGTTCTGTAGCGCTCACCCCCGAAGAAGCCACTTAAATACCTGGGTCATCGATAGTCTGTCTAGGGGAATATAGCAACCAGCTGCCCCAATAGCATTAACCACCCTCTTCTAGTAACTGAGCTGAGATCCAGGCCAGAAGAATGATGCTGAAGAACGTTATTATAACATCTGAGCTGGGAGAGAAAGTTGAGGGCTTAGGACATCCATGAGAAAAATAGACAGATTCACCAGTTCCTTTCAGTATTCTAGTGCAAATTTCATAGAAGCACAAGCTGACACTGGGTATTTGAGCAACCGTTGAACATGGATTCAGTAGAAAAGGCCTCATCCAGGCTTGAGGCCTAACAGAGCATTTTCCATACTTGCGCACTCCCACTGCACCCAGCCTTGATGGGACTCTGGGCTATCCCAGAACTGGACTGAGCACATGGCTATTGCTCTGAGTATATATGCCCTCTCCCAGAATGCACCACTGGCTATGAGAGCCGCAGTAATTGCCTGGTGGACTGCATACACTCAGTGTCCCCCATTGGTTGTCCCACACTGCAGCAGAGTCACACCCCACTCAGGCAGATACAATCAATACCAGAACACCTGGAATTAACCAGATAAATGTCAACTATAATTCAACCAGACCGACTACAATGCTATGAATTAGTAAATTTCTAGTAGCCACTCCACTAAAGGTGGTAGGGGCTACAGTTAATTTCTTAATTTGAAGTGTCATAATTATACAGGAGTTATATAGCGGCAACAGTTTGCGTAGTGCTTTACAATATACTGTAACTAAGACATTACAGTTACAATACAAATCAAGACAAGATGGTAAGGAGGGCCCTATATTGAAAGCTTCCAATATAAACACATGTGCTATGAAAAGCCTTGTTCGAGGTGGGGAGTGGGACTTAGGCCACATCCACATTTGCAGACATCCCAACCTGCAAAACCTTATTTCAGGGAGGTTCCCGTCTCATTTCAGGGAGGTTTCTGTTTTTTTTTTGTTTTTTTTACAGCGGCCATCGTCAGAATATAAAAGAAATAATGTCAGTGTAAAAGGTACCAATTTATTAGACAGCCCGAGACCTTTTTTTAAAAACCGCTGAGGAGTAAAGTCCCTGATACACAGTTGACTAGTTGCTATGGGCAGCAAATGAAATAAATGTTCGCTATAACTAGACAACCAGGGCATATAATTGATAATATATTATCCACAAAGGGTTAACAGCACTCTCTCAACCCTGCAGCAGTAGATCTCAGTGCCTGTACCTGCTCTCAATAGTAGTCTATGTCCGCCCTCTCTGTGCAGCAAGTAGCTTCTTCCTTCTGAGAGCCAAGCCTCGTTCTGAGGCTACTCTAGAGATCACATGACCTTCCTCCAGGAGGCAAGCCTCACTCTGAAACCTTACCCACTGATATCTTACCGGAAAGGTTTACTCAGAGTAAACATTTCAGGGAGAAAATGCCATTCTCGCAGACATCAGGGAGCTGCTGTCCAAAAGAGGGAGACTCCGTGAACATCAGGGAGACTTGAGATCCCTGCATTTGTGTGTTGTAGTAACTAGTGTTTTACTGCATGTTATTCATTTTCATCTATTAATTTTGCATAGTACCCCAATGCACACACAGTATAAAGCACACCACAATGTTCAGATGTGAAGCAGCTCAGAGTGCCTTATTATTATATACAGAGCTAGATTTTTATTTCATGTCTTCCTGAATTATTCACACATCCAGCCCAGTGAGCCGTGCCACATTATTACATACTAGCTTAGAACACCATATTATTAAATACTTGCTTAGAACACCATGTTATTATGCAGTATATCAACCCAGTATAACATTTCCTATATACCATCTCATTGCCACATTATATATACTCCTTGCACATTACTGTGTACCAAATCAGTGTCTCTTTTTTTCCTATGCCACCACTGTGCCATTTGCATCCACTGGCAAAAATGCTGGGGGTTGTTATTGCATCCAGTGACACCAATGCCTAGGGGAGTACAGTTTGACATCTTCGCCCTGGGCACCAGGTGACCTTGTCCCGGCACTGGGAGGAGGAGCAGTGCTCAGGAGACGTAGGATGAAGTGGGGCCCTTAGAGTTGTCGGACACTGCTATAACCACCAAGATTTCCCAGGGAACTGAAGACTAGCCTTGCCACTAGAGGAGTAAGTGTGTGTTTGTGTGTATGCAGTCAGTGTCACTGAAATGGTTGGTGTGTGCACCTGGCTTTCACCTATCCACCATTCCATAGGCACTGACATTGTACCTGGCTCCCACCTAGCCACTATTCCAATTACACTGTCAGTGTCACTGGAATAGTGTACTTTTATCTATGATTTCCATCAATAGCGTAAAGGTGGCCAAAGAAAATCATCTCATTCTCTGATATCACGTCTATGGCAGCCAGAAGATACCAATGACAAAGACAGCTTAGGAAATAGCATTGGACAGGTTCACATGGACGTTGCATCAAAATGCAAGGTCCACCAAAATGCAAGGTCCACCTATTTTTTTTAGACCCCCATCCCCTTGCAAAAATACAGTATTAAACATTTAAAGCATCGACACATTAGGAAAAAAAACTATATATATTTACCTTATAGCCTGACTTCTGCCTTCGGCACCTAATCAGGGGTGGTGTTATGCGGAATATGCGCTTTCTTGCAAGATCCTGGAAAAGCCCAGGATCCCAAATCTCATAAGAATGTGCTCAAGCACTGTGTAGCAATAACTTCTCCCAGGATTTTTGATCCTCAGATTTCCCAGGATCTCACCAGAAAGTCTGTAATGTCACCCCTGCCTAGGCACCACGGGCTAAAGCTGGGATGTACAGTAAGTATATGTTTTCTTTTCTTTTTTTTATGTGTGAATGGAATATTTATATTTAGATCTTCTCCCCCATGCAAAAAGAGCAAAGAATAATGCAGATTTTGCATTCAAATACAATTTCTGCTTAAAAAACAACTCCGGGCAAATGGCAAATTAACCCTTCCAGTGGTGCTACCCCCACACTGCAAGGGTTAAGTGGTCATTTTGGTCTAGGGCAGGGGTAGGAAACCTTGGCTCTCCAGCTGTGCTGAAACTACAAATCCCATAAGGTATTGCAAGCCACAGGAATGACTCCCAAAGGCAGAAGCATGATGGGATTTGTAGTTTCAGCACAGCTGGAGAGCCAAGGTTGCCTACCCCTGGTCTAGGGTCTAAGATAAAAAATATACTCATCCGATCCTTGACCCTGTCTGGCTGCTGGTCTTCTCCCTCTCTGCTACGTCGGTCTAATGACCCGTGAGTCATTACATCTAATACAGTGTATTAGACATGAGGACGCAGAGGGACATACCACCGCCAGAAAGAAGCAGTTAGTAGATCTAGATGTGACAATATGAACTACTTCTGCCATCTGTTTCACACTGCCAGCTCAGGTGAAATCCCTTTTTGTACTTAATTCTGCCTTTTGCTTTTAATGCCGATAAGGAGCGTTTTTAAGTAAGCAAAAGAAAAACCTGACAAAGGGAAAGCTTCAGATTCAAATTATGTAAAGTCTTAACCGGCTTGCAGCCAACATACTTTGGGCAAAATCTGAGCTTGGCTGATTGAATATTCCTTTTGCTTCCCCATTGCCTCACACATGCTGAACAACTAAACTCCTTACAGCAAACATTCTTCTCCTGAAAGCTCGGCGTCAGTGGAATTTGGTGTGCTAAAAACCAAAGATTTGCTTAACTGTGTAGAATTCAAATAAAATGCCAAGGCAACTGTTTGTGTTTTCCACTGATTTCAGTAGATAATTTTAATTAGATTTGTTGATGTATGTGATCATTTTTCCTCAGCATGTCATAGTTGATTAAGTATTAACTAGGAAGGAAGAAAACCGTTAGAACCCATCACCCAAAAGAAGAATGCTCTGCTCTTTTCCTGCGTCAGCTTTACTGCATGGAGGGGGCCTAGAAGCTTGCAGTCAATTTAATAAAAAACAGAGCTGGCAGATGCCTCTTTGCGATGGCTGGTATTCAGTAGTAACTCTACTGTTCTGTAGCGCTCACCCCCGAAGAAGCCACTTAAATACCTGGGTCATCGATAGTCTGTCTAGGGGAATATAGCAACCAGCTGCCCCAATAGCATTAACCACCCTCTTCTAGTAACTGAGCTGAGATCCAGGCCAGAAGAATGATGCTGAAGAACGTTATTATAACATCTGAGCTGGGAGAGAAAGTTGAGGGCTTAGGACATCCATGAGAAAAATAGACAGATTCACCAGTTCCTTTCAGTATTCTAGTGCAAATTTCATAGAAGCACAAGCTGACACTGGGTATTTGAGCAACCGTTGAACATGGATTCAGTAGAAAAGGCCTCATCCAGGCTTGAGGCCTAACAGAGCATTTTCCATACTTGCGCACTCCCACTGCACCCAGCCTTGATGGGACTCTGGGCTATCCCAGAACTGGACTGAGCACATGGCTATTGCTCTGAGTATATATGCCCTCTCCCAGAATGCACCACTGGCTATGAGAGCCGCAGTAATTGCCTGGTGGACTGCATACACTCAGTGTCCCCCATTGGTTGTCCCACACTGCAGCAGAGTCACACCCCACTCAGGCAGATACAATCAATACCAGAACACCTGGAATTAACCAGATAAATGTCAACTATAATTCAACCAGACCGACTACAATGCTATGAATTAGTAAATTTCTAGTAGCCACTCCACTAAAGGTGGTAGGGGCTACAGTTAATTTCTTAATTTGAAGTGTCATAATTATACAGGAGTTATATAGCGGCAACAGTTTGCGTAGTGCTTTACAATATACTGTAACTAAGACATTACAGTTACAATACAAATCAAGACAAGATGGTAAGGAGGGCCCTATATTGAAAGCTTCCAATATAAACACATGTGCTATGAAAAGCCTTGTTCGAGGTGGGGAGTGGGACTTAGGCCACATCCACATTTGCAGACATCCCAACCTGCAAAACCTTATTTCAGGGAGGTTCCCGTCTCATTTCAGGGAGGTTTCTGTTTTTTTTTTGTTTTTTTTACAGCGGCCATCGTCAGAATATAAAAGAAATAATGTCAGTGTAAAAGGTACCAATTTATTAGACAGCCCGAGACCTTTTTTTAAAAACCGCTGAGGAGTAAAGTCCCTGATACACAGTTGACTAGTTGCTATGGGCAGCAAATGAAATAAATGTTCGCTATAACTAGACAACCAGGGCATATAATTGATAATATATTATCCACAAAGGGTTAACAGCACTCTCTCAACCCTGCAGCAGTAGATCTCAGTGCCTGTACCTGCTCTCAATAGTAGTCTATGTCCGCCCTCTCTGTGCAGCAAGTAGCTTCTTCCTTCTGAGAGCCAAGCCTCGTTCTGAGGCTACTCTAGAGATCACATGACCTTCCTACAGGAGGCAAGCCTCACTCTGAAACCTTACCCACTGATATCTTACCGGAAAGGTTTACTCAGAGTAAACATTTCAGGGAGAAAATGCCATTCTCGCAGACATCAGGGAGCTGCTGTCCAAAAGAGGGAGACTCCGTGAACATCAGGGAGACTTGAGATCCCTGCATTTGTGTGTTGTAGTAACTAGTGTTTTACTGCATGTTATTCATTTTCATCTATTAATTTTGCATAGTACCCCAATGCACACACAGTATAAAGCACACCACAATGTTCAGATGTGAAGCAGCTCAGAGTGCCTTATTATTATATACAGAGCTAGATTTTTATTTCATGTCTTCCTGAATTATTCACACATCCAGCCCAGTGAGCCGTGCCACATTATTACATACTAGCTTAGAACACCATATTATTAAATACTTGCTTAGAACACCATGTTATTATGCAGTATATCAACCCAGTATAACATTTCCTATATACCATCTCATTGCCACATTATATATACTCCTTGCACATTACTGTGTACCAAATCAGTGTCTCTTTTTTTCCTATGCCACCACTGTGCCAACTATTTTCTTTCCAC
>NW_017307567.1:53115-69592 GCF_000935625.1 Nanorana parkeri
GTGTGTATATATATATATATATATATATATATATATATACACACACACATACAGTATATGCTGGTTCTGATGGCAAGCCACGGTGTGTGGTTTGGATTCAACAGGCTCTATAGTCAGGACCTACCTCTACGGCCCCGTTCAATATCGCGTTCAAGCTTGCATTGAGCAAGCTTGAATCGCGGCTAAATCCGCTCCAAAAAGGGTCCTGCTGTAGCAACACACAACCCGCGGCAGCAGGACCCTTTGCCCCAATGAAATGCATTGGAGCGCAATATCGCGCGGTAATTTGCCGGGATATCGCAGGAATTACTGCGCGATAAATCGCTCAATGTGAACAGGGCTTAAGTTGACTGTTAAACCAATGTGGGAGTTGTTATGTGCAGCTAGGACACAGGTCTCATGGACACTGGAGTCCACGGTTTTGGATGCTTACTGTCAGCACCATAACTCCATCCAGTTTCCTGTAATGACAGCATGTAAAGTGCTTGCCTGTGCCACAAGCGTAGCTGCTCTCAGAGGGCCCCTGCAATAAGGATGCCCTGGTAAATTTTCCTGCAGTTAAGAGTGATGCGATTACAACCTGCTGCACAGGAGGTGAAAAAGTGTTCATGTTTTTTAATGGTAACCTGTCACTTTGCCAATTCATGCCAGGTTAAAGGTTCAGTTGAACCCAACCCCCACTCACTGATATTCACACTAACTGCACTCCCACACCACTGTACTGTATGTTTGCCAGAGCCCTGAGTCCAAAGCATGTGCAAGGCCCATGTGTTGTAACTTCCACAGGGTTAATAACCTGCAACCTTCTCACATGTGACAGTGTTTGGGCCTGGCAATTGGCTGCTCAGGCCCAAGCATTGCAACCTGCACTCCAGAAGAGGAATAGAATAATGAGAGAGCGCTGGAAAGGTGAGTGCCAGGCGGTAAAAGAGGTGGTTTTCAAAAGAACACTCAATAAGGAAAGTGACAGATTCCTTTTGGGATCACTTTAACATTAGCTGTATTTACTCCATGGCCAAATGACCTGGTCATTCATTGTGGAACTCCAAATTTCAACATGCCTGGTCAGTTTCTAGAGCATTTCTGCTGGCCCGACAGGTGATTAGACATATTTTCCGGGTATTGGCCTAATGAGCATACAGTCATAGAAAATGATTACACAGAATACTGTTTTGCAAAAGCTCTTCATGTGTCTTTTCAAGATTTCCATCTCTGAATTTTTCACATTACCTAACCATCTCATGCGCAGCAACTATTCCAAGCACAATGTTTCATTTGCATACAGCTGAAATATTTATCTCTTGGGACAAGCATTGGAAACCTCCGCCTACACTGTGGGCACTGGCAAGCTAAAAAGGATTTCTGTACCTTTATAAGCCTGCCGTATGTAAATCCTGCAGATTGCTATTTACACAATAATATGACTCAAAACACCAGCACATTGATTCTCTTTCTCAGAAATGAGATCAAAACATGAACACTACAAGCCAAACATTGTGCTTCCACAGCCTCAGGAAGGGCTGTAGGAAGGGCGAGGCGAGTGAGGCACTTGCCTCGGGTGCAGCTGTCAGGGGGCGTAGCCCGGGCTGGCCTGGCTGTGCCCCCTCGCCCCTGTTGCTATGGTGAGCACAGGGCGCCATGGCAACAAGAGCGCCAGGTGGCCAACACAGCGTGGCCTCGGTGCGGCAGGGAGTAGAGAAGCAGCACAGCCTGCAGCTTCTCCTTGGATCCCAGCTGCTTTTCCCCTGCCTCTTTGGGCTGAGGCAGCAGGGATCCGAGGAGAAATGGAGCGCTGAAGATGGGAGGGGGGGTAGAGGAGGTAACTTTCATTCAGGATGGCCTAGCGGTGAGGAGAGAGACGTTCAGCCAGAATCTGACAGCCGGCGGCTCTTTCTCTCCTCACCACATGGCCATCCTGAAGTGACAGCGCTAAACGCCCCCACCGGGCTTGAACGCTTAATTTATCCTCGGATCCCCACTGCCTCTGTCTATACAGGCAGGGGGTGAGAGCAGCGGGGATCCGAGGAGAAGCTGCAGGCTGTGCCGCCCCTCTGTATGTGGCCAAGGGGCTCAGGATGGGGAGCGGAGGATCGATAAATATCTGTGATATTTACAGATTCTCTGTGTGCAGGGCAAACACTGGAGTGATCAGCTGATCACTCCAGGGTTTGTAAATAACTGGGGACACATTGTACTATGTGTCCCCAGTTATGAATGAACAGGAAGTGCTTTACATTACTTCTTGTTCATTCATGAATTTTTGACTGGGTAGTAACAGTCAGTAAATATTTTACTATCATCCTGTTATGAATGGATAGAAGCCCCTGTACTATCACCAGTTTCTGAATGTATGGGAAGCCTCTGTACCGAGTGCTTTCTATCATTTAGAACAGAGGATGCAGAAAATAAGATTGAGGACTCGATTTATTTTTCTATTTCAAAAGGGAAATGTCAGGGATCTGTGTAGACCCCTGATATTTCCCGTAGCCCCCTAACAGTAAAAAAAATTAAAAATTGAAAGAAAAAAAAAACATCCTGGAGGCGGGGCGCATGACATCACATGATGCTGCGTTGTGCGGCATCGGGTCACGTCACACACCTGTTGAGGGGGGCACAATTTTCTGTTCTTGCCTCGGGCGCAAAAGGAGCTAGCTACGGCTCTGGCATCAGCTGACACCAGTTAAGTAGATAGACAATTCTGTTGGTGTAGAACTATGGGTCAGTAGTCCAATATTTATTTTAATTATTTATAAGAATATGCTTGTTTCAGAGAGCTTTTGGCAAAACATAGAACCAATCGCATTAGTCCCTGTTCCTATATGAGCCTATAATTAACTAACAGTATTGGATGGCCGCCAAACAACCAAACTACATGTTTTGGAGAAATGGGAGGAAATCAAAGCACTTAAGAGAAACTTCATGCAAACATATGGGAAAACATACATGTGGAAATGCCGTAACCTATCGCAATTTATCAGCATTTTAATTGATTGATCTGACTTTTGCAAAAATCTAACCTAATATAAAACACTGAAGGTGTGTACTAAAAGTGAACCTGTGCCCAGACTATGCACATTAAAGTATTTACATATACTGACCAAAATTAAAAGGGCCTCTAAGGAGCTGCTGTAATAACCGGGTCATCACTAGTCTGTCTAGGGGATTTGATCTGCAGCTGCCCCACTAGCATTTAACCGCTCTTCTTCTAGTGCCCACAAAGCTGATGTCCACTCCAGAAGTATAATGCTGAATAACTTTTATTAACATCTTCACACTGGGATATCTAGGATCCCTATACCTATACTTTAAAAAAGGCTCCAGCTGCCGCCGTGATCACTTGTTTAATTTCTCTCCTCCTTGGCTGCTCTGCTGCTGCAGCGGCCGAGGGGAAGCTCCTTGGCTGGCTTTGACAGCGCACGCTTCTGTAAGCGAGCTCCTCTGCACTCGGCAGCCACAGCAGCTTTCTCCGTCCAGTGGCCAGTGCTGCCGAGTGCAGACAGGACGTTACAGGCAGTGCTATTGCACCTGGCGGGCACCATCAAATCAGCAGGAGGGGGAGGGGGCCTGAAGGCATCACGAGCTGCCTGTAGTGAAGGAGGATGGTCCCACCCACGTGTTAATGCTGCTGGATGAACAAAAAAAAGGACACATTATCATTTGATTTAGAGGAGTCGGCTCGGGCTGCAACATCTGGGCTTGGGTCATTCCTCACATATATAAACTATCAGCACTGCAAGACCTGTCATTTGGGTCGTAAATTGAGGTGAGCCTCCCCTCACAGTCGGGTTTGTGTCTGCACAAAGGTGGTGGAGGAATTCAAATACTGCACTTGCTCTTGTTTTGGACACTAAACATGCTCAGTAAAGTGAGAAATGGTCCAAAGGAGAATTATGAGGTGAGTGATTTTCACCCAGCCTCATCATCTGAGCCGACCTGTGACAATGGAACTTTCACAGGTCGGCTCACTAGATCGGGAAGTAAGCGAACGCATACCGGCATTCACTCACTTCTCGATCTATCCGTGCAGAGAGCCGTGACTGTCACTCTCGGCTCCCTGCAGGGATTCCCCCCTCCCCTGTCCAATCCTCCAGCGCTGACTGGCGGAATGGACGGGAGAGGGGCAGGTACAGCTGGCTCTGCCTCTAGATAGGCAGAGACAGCTGTCACTCACGCAGGTGGGTAGATTCAGACAGAATTGTCGGGATCCGTTCCGGCTGCGGCCTCTCAGTATAGCTTGCGGTATACTGAGCTTTGGGTGATGGGAGGACGCTAGTTTGTGTCCTCCCATTGCCCTTAGGAGAACTATGGGGAAAAGCCCTAACCCCATAGTTCTCCTTTAAGTCAAAGCGGTCAAAGAAGAAACTCCAGCGCACCTGTCTCGCAGACAGGGTTTTGGTCGTCTTAAGGTACTGTAGATTGTGATGGTCGGAGAAGATGATGATGGGGTGGCGTGTACCTTCGAGTAGGTGTCTACAAGTTTCTAGGGAACTTTTTATGGCCAACAATTCTTTTTCCCCTATGGGGTAATTCCTCTCAGCGTTGTTAAGAGCTCTGGAGTGGAAAGCCACCGGGAGTAGAGGAGAAGAAAGGGATTCCCTTTGGGACAGGACAGCCCCAATGGCCAAGTCAGAAGCATCCACTTCAAGAACATATTGGAAGGCGGAGTTAGGCAACCGTAGTATAGGAGCAGAGATGAACCGTCGCTTCAAGAGATCAAAGGCGTGTTGGCCTTCGTTTGTCCAGGTTTAGAGATTAGAGATTAGAGATAGTTTTATTTGTCACATACACAATCGTACAAGTATGATATGCAGTGAAATGCTTACACGACTGCAAAAACAGTCGTGTTTTTAAACGGTAAACAGGTAAACAGCAACTTGGAACTGGTAAGACTAGAGAGAGGTTTTATAACCGTCGTCGAGGTATATAACCACACAGACATCTAGGAGATCCCTAATCCCTAAAGATGTTGTTAATAAAGCACTGGAAGGTAGCAGGGGCGTTACTCAATCCGAAAGGCATAACCAGATATTCAAAGAGCCCGTAACGGGTCCGGAAGGCAGTCTTCCATTCATCGCCTGCCCTCATGCGGATTAAGTTGTACGCACCCTTTAAATCCAGTTTGGTGTAAATCTTAGTGGTCTGTAGGCGTTTGATGAGTTCAGTGATGAGGGGTAAGGGATAGCGATTTTTCACTGTAATGGTATTTAGGGCTCTGTAGTCTATAATGGGTCGGAGGCTGTTGTCCTTATTTCTGACGAAGAACATACCTGCTGCAGCAGGGGAGGTAGAAGGACGGATGAAGCCCTTCTTGAGATTCTCTTCCGAGTAGCATTTGAGATTGTCCACAGTACAAACAGAGATTCTGGTTGCGTCTTCTGGATTTTTCGTCCTGTGATAGAGGTCCTCTTAGCATGCCAACCTCCATAGGGTCTGGTGGAGGTAGGGTGAACGTTTTTCATGGCGTCCAGGGTATACCAGTAAGTCTTTCCAAACGTCTTTCTCTAAGACGCCGGTCAATGGATATTGACAGCTGCATGAGGGCATCCAGGCTCGGGGGTAACTCCACTCTTGCAAGTTCATCTTTTACGGCATCAGAGAGTCCCAGACGGAATTGATTCCTGAGACTGATGTTGTTCCATTCCGTTTGTCGCGCCCAGCGCTTAAACTCTGCAATAAAGGTCTCAACGGTTCTTTTGCCTTGCTTGATACTCCTAATAGCTGCTTCTGCAGTCAGTTGTTTCCCTGGATCATCATACAGTTGTGACATCGCGGTGACGAACCCATCATAGGACTCTAGCAGGGGGTCGTCTGTCTCCAGGTAGGTGTTTGCCCAGGCCCTGGGCTCCCCTCGGAGATAGGAGATTATAGTGCGCACCTTCACCCGGTCGGTGGGATATTATCTGGGCCGTAACTCGAACATGAGTTTGCACGAGAGTAGGAAATCGTTGTAGGTCCCTCAATCCCCGGAATAGACATCAGGGGGGCTCACTTTAGGTTCTGGAGCCGGACTAGCGCAGTCACCCTCCGGTTATTTTCGAGTAATGAAGTTGCATAGATTCCGGATTTTCAGTCCGGAGTTCCCCTACATTTAATGTAAGGGCCTCCATCTGTTGAGACAGCGTGACTATGTGTTGCGCTAGCTCCGCTGGATCCATGATTTTAGGGTCCTACTGTACTGTAAAGCCTCGCTTCTTTTGTCTATGGGAATGTATCGCAACTGCGGAGTTTCATGGATGGGGATCAGTTGTGCAGCTGAACTCTGTTGCCCTGTATTTGGTTAGGCGGATCGAGAGCTGCTTAACATCATACTCCCCTTGGCAAAAATGGAAGTGCCACTCCTCTGGTAGTTAGAGAGCAGGGTATGACGTTCAGCACAACAGCAATAGCACACAGGGTTAATGGCTGTGAGCAACAGCAAGGAGTTTAGCTAGCAGGTGTATGAAGTTCAGCACAACAGCAGTATCACACAGGGTTAACGGCAGTGAGCAACAGCAAGGAGTTTAGCTAGTAGATTTATGAAGTTCAGCACAACAGCAATATCACACAGAGTTAATGGCTGTGAGCAACAGCAAGGAGTTTAGCTAGCAAGTAATGAAGTTCAGCACAACAGCAATATCACACAGAGTTAATGGCTGTGAGCAACAGCAAGGAGTTTAGCTAGCAGGTAAATGAAGTTCAGCACAACAACACTATAGTAGTGTCCAGGTAGCCAGGAGGCATAAGCCTCTACTTGCGGTTTGTTTGGTGGTCAATCATAGAGCCCTGAGACTCTTGGATCCGACGACCTGCTTGTGGCTGATGATCCTGGAGGGCAGCAAGGCAGACACTGATTGATCAGTGCCCTGCTACAATCAACAGTAGGACACAGATCAATCAGTGAACAGTGGCTATAAGCCGACTGCTCAAATGAGGTGGGCGGAGTCCCTGCTAGGAGGTGAGGGGTTACCACGGCGCGCCTGCTCAGGACGGCGTTGGAGCCCGACGGTGGATCGTAACCCGGTACGTCTATTACACTGCTCCCCCACCATCACCAGCAGAAGAAGAGGTCAAACTCAGATCAACTGTAAGTCCCTTTTTCTTTCTGTATGACATGCTGACCTCTGACCTCTACATTACACCACTGACACTGTCTGGCTCCTCCCGCTATCCTCGTGACAGCTCACAGCCCAGAAGTGGCCTTTAGTGGGTAAGAGTGCCTAAATACCGGATATGCAGCGGATTTAGGCCACAATCATGTAGGGAGCCCAGCAAGAGGAGAGTGCAATTCCCAAGCCAGTCACCCCTTTCATGGACTTCCAAGTGAGTTCTGACATCACCCGACCATTCACACTAGCGTTACATGGGTGGTAAAAGTGTCAGGTAGGGGCGGAGGGAGGGGCAGAGCGGGAGGGGGGCCAAGTCACTGCACCATGGGCCTCTGGGTTGTACTTTCCCCCTGGGTTTTAAGTTGCCAGTCAGCTCCTGCCCTATACCCTCTCTACCAAGGTGTAACAGAAATAGACTCCATACTCAACAGGCCTTGTTAGCATCTCAGTGTAGATCCACTTGTGGTACAGTGAATGGTAATTGGCGTAACAGATGAGCAGGGGATGCGCACAGATCCTCACCAGGAGAGACACCAGCCACGCTCCAAAAGTCCTCTATGTTTCAGGCAACTCCAGCAGACATCAGCTTCTCTGGTTCTCCTCCTCTGGCAAATAACACAGGCCTCTTTCATACTGGAGGCCTAGGGAAACTCTTCCCACACTCCAGGCTCTGCCCACCCCCAGGCCTCAGGCACTAGTCCATGGCTGGTCCTGACTAGTTTGCGCACATGACAATTCCCTCCAGTATATGTACCCCATCCCAGCATGCACCACTGGTTGAGAGAAACCCAGTGATTGGTTGCTGCACTGTACATACACTTATAATGTCTCTAATTGGCTGTCCCACAATACAGCAGAGTCACACTCCACCCAGGGAGGTACAGTCATTGCCAGACCCCTGGAATTAATCACGTAAATGCCAACTATAATCCAGTCAGGCTGACTACAGCCCTGGCTATCACTAAATGTCTAGTAGCCACCTCACATAAGGTGATGGGGGCTACGGGAGTTTAAAACAAGCCCTTATTTATCTCTGTAGCTGTAGGCATTGTTGAGAAACTACTCTTCAAATTTAACAACAAAGGCACTGGAATCCTTACTTTCTAGGGAGCCCAAATCTTGGTAGCCTGCCAGACTTCTAATGTAATTACACAGCAGGTGCTTGAAAGCTGTTAGGAACAGGTGGCCCACCAGTAGAATTTTGTTTGAAAATTTTAATTTTCACACCTTTGCTTCGTTTCTTTAATGGTTAGTGGGGTCTAATCAATGCTCATGTTTGACCGTAGTGATAAAGAAAATCAAAGGAATAGCATGAAAGTGATTTCTCCTTTCTTATCTGAAAGAACATAGTTCTAACCTTGAATGTGATTCTCATTCTGAAAAAAACATACATACTGTAATAAGCATGTGCTAGGCACAAAGAAACCCCGTTTAATATGTCTGGAATTCCATTCAAGTTGCGGGTCTGGACAAAAATTTTAAGGGCTTTCAAACAAAATGAGCTGACTCAGAGGTGCAAAGATCGAATGCGATTTCGAATGTATGCTCAACAAAATTCTAACAGTGTACACGTGTGTTGTGATGTTTGATGATGAACTACTTCACAATCTTATGACACCCTTCCTTATATGAGCACACCAGTTCATCCTAGTTTTTTTCATGGAAAGCATCATACTGCAATAATCCAGCCATGCTGATATTTTACAGCCCTCTGGCCTCATTTTAGGAACTTGTGCTTCCCTGAAGAGTAACTCAGACTTGTGGAATTCACTTAAGGAACAGTATTTTCTTCCAAAGGTGCGATACAAACTACTGTTTAGAATAGGGTCTTCGTGCAAATATTTGCCAGTAGCAAAGACTAGGTATATTTCTCTACACAAGAACATCATTTGTTACACTTCTATACAGCCATGTAACCTTTTTGTATCAACATTTTCCTGTTTTTTGTTATTGGTTTTCAGTTTGATTGTTCTGTCCCTTTTATGCCTTATTCTGTCTGAAGGCATCCAGTGGACCAGATAAATAAATCTCATGCAATATATGATCTGCTTAATTGTTGCCTCAGGGGCTTTAGTATGAGTGTCATCTGTGTCATTGTTCTCATCTGAAATTCCGGCTGCACCTCTGCGTGGGTTGTACACATGCATCAGTGCAAAATACTAAGCACAGTAGTCTCAGTGGTCACACACCAGAAGAATGGTGAGTTTACTGATGTCTGCAGCAGCTGCATATGGCATCTCTTAGACAGTAGGCCAGCTCAATATACAGGTGCAACTAAGAGCTCATGAAGCTGAGAATTAAACCAGCCTGCAGACTATAAGATGCAGCTAAATTCACCTGCGTGTGAATAGAGATAAAAATCAAGGATATACCATTCTCTACAGCAGGGGTGCCCATTACGTAGATCGTGATCTACCAGTAGCTCTTAAAGCTGATGCTGGTAGATCACGAAGGGTGTGAATGGTGGCCCCTTAATTCCATTTTGGTATATTTATTTAGCTGTGCACACGATTACCTATTAGCCTGAGTCTGCTGAGCCA
This sequence comes from Nanorana parkeri, assembly GCF_000935625.1. Lineage (NCBI taxonomy): Eukaryota > Metazoa > Chordata > Amphibia > Anura > Dicroglossidae > Nanorana > Nanorana parkeri. The sequence continues at coordinate 62,741 of NW_017307567.1, forward strand.
AGCTCCCTGACACCTTTCTGGTGGATACTGGTGGTTGAAGTGCTATGTATTACATCAAAGAATATTACTTTAAACAGCCTGTTGCACTAGACTGTTTGCAAAATACAGCAAGGTGAGCCAGGAGAGAGAGCGGGGAGAGACAGACAGGAGAGAGAGCAAGGAGAGACAGCCAGGAAAGAGAGAGAGGAGAGACAGCCAGGAGAGTGAAGAGAGACAGCCAGGAGAGAAAACGAGGAATGACAACCAGTAGAGAGAGAGAGAGTGAGGAAAGACAGCCAGGAGGATGAGCAAGTAGAGACAGCCAAGAGAGAGCAAGGAGAGACAGCCAGGAAAGAGAGCAAGGAGAGACAGCCAGGAAAGAGAGAGAGGAGAGACAGCCAGGAGAGAGCGAGGGAGGTTTTTTTTTCGTTGGTAGATCTCATGAAGCTTGTCATTTGAAAAGTAGATCTCAACACAAAAAATTGTGGGCACCCCTGCTCTACAGCTAGCAAAACGTTGCTACTGTAAGAAGGGTTTGGAGGATGCTGTAGTGATGCTGTAGTGAGGGTCAGGTGGACAGAAAGGTTTATGAGTATCCTAATGCCTCTCCCTTGTGTGTGTTTAGCAATAAAACTACAAACATCAAATACGACTCTGTGCCCAACTGTGTTACTCCATTGCAAGCCACGGATCCAGCCTGCAGTCAGTGTGCCTGTCTGGGAGCATAAATTAAAGGAGAACTATGAGGTGAGTGATTTCCACTAATCCTCATAGTTAGAGCTGGCCTGTGATTTCCACTAATCCTCATTGTCACAGGCCCGCTCTAACTAAGAGGCTGTCACAGGTCGGCTCTATTGATTGTGAAGTGAGCGCACACACTTACTGTCGCTCGCTCACTTTCAGATCATCTCCCTGCAGAGAGAGTGTTGACTGTCAGTCACGGCTCGCCGCAGGGATCCCCCCCCACCCCTCTCCGATTCTCCAGCGCTGAGTGGAGGAACGAACGGGGAGTGGACGGGCAGAGTCAGCTGTCACTCACGCAGCTGGGTGGATCCAGACAGTATTGTCAGGATCCGTCCCGGTGTTCTATCAAAGTTTGTGACTATGTTGGAATGAGTGACCAGTGACGTAGTCACACATTTTAACGTAAGCCTGCACAGTTTTACCGCGGCTGAATGTGTGACCGCCCATTAGGTCAAGCATTCCAACGCTTTCTCAGCTGTTCCAGGGCAGATCGGCTCACTGTGCATGTGCAGGAGAATCTATCTGCATTACCCCATCTGCCTTGAACAGCTGATCGGCCCTCAAATGTCACTCAAAATATCACTTCTATCCGACTTTGTGAGTGTGGTGGAATGTAAGATTGCACTCACAGAGTCGGATACAAGTGACATTTGAGGAGTGATCAGCTGTTCCAGGAAGATGGGTTAATGCAGATCAGCTCACTGCGATTGTGCAGGAAAATCGATCTGCCTGGCACAGCTAACAAAGCATTAGAATGCTTGACCTAATGGGCGGTCACACATTCCACCAGTGGGTGGGATTACGTTTAAATGTGTGACCACTTCACTGGTTACACATTCCAACGTAGTCACAAACTTTGAGAGAACACAGGCAACGGCGCTCTCAGTGTATCGCGGGCAATAGCTTGAGATATACTGAGCCTTGGGTCACGGGAGGAGGTTAGTATATGTCCTCCCGTGACCCTAAAGAGAACTATGGTGAAAAATACTTACCCCATAGTTCTCTTTTAAAGTAAGTGGACCGGGGCATTCTTAGTGTATACCTACTAGGCTACTTGGAGGTCACCTCACATGAACCTGGCAGTAGTAGAGTTACATGATGGAAAACTTATCACAGACTTTCTGAGCAGTGTACAGTGACTTCTGCATTGAAAGATTAGTATGTTTTAGCTCAAAAAATGAATATGTTCCCGGCCATCTCTAATGTTTTTTTTTTAATGTCTTATCATGCACTTATTCTCTAATGTTACTGCATGTGCAATATTTTCTAGTGTAAATACACATGCTAATATATTTTACAGAAAGTAGTTATAATTTACAGAAGGTACCATAGCACTTAATAGATGGGATGTATTATGAAATTACAATTACAGAAAAATAAAAGAATAAAGAAAGTAAAATCGCATTCGTGATAGAGCCAGTGTCACGGAAGGACAAAAGACTGCAAAGCCTTCTCAAAATAAATGATGTCCCTCATATTAGTTATTTTTTAATTATACTGGATTTAAATAGCGCAAACATTTCACACAGCACTTTACAACATAAAGGGAGACAGTACATTTCCAATACAGCTCAAGACAAAACAGTTACGAGGACCCTGCTTCTGAGAGCTTACAATATAAAATGGAGGGTATAATATAGCATTTTCTTTTATTTCTTCCTTGGTAAGGGAGCCCATCCATTAAAGTTAAGTTACAGTGTGTTTGTTCACTCCAAGTTGTGTGCTGCATAATTTGAACAGAGGTGCACACAAACCAGATTCACAACCTGACAATCTACTTTCTTCTTCACATAATTTGTTCTTTCAGCTCTCAATAGGTTTATTGCACTTTAGACTTTAGTAAATGAGGTGTTATATGTGATATTTGTCTTTGATGAAACAAGCATTCTTGAAATCTGAAGTACCATGTCAAAAAAGCACAAGAGGAGAGGTAAGTTCACAGCCTTCTGTAAATTTTATATATACCTTGCAAGCATTCATAATCCTAAATAGGTGTTATTGATTTCCAGCCATTGGCTTGGAACATTTTATTTTTAACTACGGCAAAGAACACATCTCCTGTTTTTATAATAGAACGCCTACACTGCTGTCTCCCGGCAAGCTACATTCTCACCAACACACACATCCATATGTGTTTGTCCATCTTTCTTTTTTCATTGTAATGGTAAAATATTATCATTTACAACTATCAATTTCAATGTGAGTACTTGGATATTAGAATGCACATTTTAAACGCCCCCTACCTAAAGTGACACTAAACTCAGGAGTTAAAGGGTTATTAAACCCTCATTGATTTTTGCATATATCTACTGCTAACAAGCAGTAGATATACGCAAAACGATTGAAAACGTTTTTTTTTAAGGGTTAAAGGAGAACTATGGGGTCAGTGTTTTTCCCCATAGTTCTCCTTAGGGTAACGGGAGGACACAAACTAGCATCCTCCCGTTACCCTAAGCTCAGCCAGCCAGCTCAACCAGCCAGCTACAGCTCACGGTATACTGAGACGCCGCACCTGGAGCGGATCCCGACTTAGAGTGACAGCTGGCTCTGCCTACCTAGAGGCAGAGCCAGCTGTACCCGCCCCCTCCCCCGTCCGTTCCTGCAGTCAGCGCTGGCAGATCGGAGCGGGGAGGGGGTAATCCAACCCCTCCCCCTGTCAATGCATCAACGATCACCTACAACCCTCACATCACCAGCCCCTCATTATCCCTGCGGAAAAAATAATCAACGCCTCTTTTCTCCTAAAAGAAGAACTGCAGAAGGCATTAGCCGAAGAACCCCCATCGGAAGAGATGGAGGTGGATGGTGAAGGCTTCTGTTACAAAGGAGACAAGCTCTACATCCCTCCTACTCTCAGATGTGAAATCCTGAAACTCACCCATGATGCGCCCCTAGCAGGACATCCGGGTATCAACAGAACCCTGGACCTACTTAGCCGCCACTTCTGGTGGCCAGATATGGAAAAAACCGTTCACCAATATGTATCCACATGTGATGTATGTGCAAGATCAAAACATGGGTCCAGGCCTCCGTTCGGCCTCCTTACCAGCTTACCCATACCCGGAAGACCCTGGGAAGCAATTTCACTGGACTTTATTGTCGAGCTACCGCCCTCGGGGGGTTTTAACACTATTCTTGTGGCAGTCGACCTCTTCACAAAAATGGCCCACTTCGTTCCTCTGCCTGGCTTACCTACTTCAAAGACCACAGCCGAAGTTCTGATGAACCACGTATTTAAACTACACGGTCTTCCTTCCCGCCTGATATCAGACAGGGGATCACAATTCGTCTCTAAGTTTTTGGAGAAATTCACTGTGGTGTAGGATTGCACCCCCTCCTCATACTTCTGCAGCTGTGATCCTCCACCTAAAATAAGACCTGTGGGGTCTGGTTGTTACACCTCCCGATCTACTGAGCCGACCTGTGACAGTCTCATTGTCACAGGTCGGCTTAGAACTATGAGGTGAGTGGAAATCACTAATCTCATAGTTCTCCTTTAATACTTACCTGTGTCTCCGCCACGCGCTCCCTTTCGAACATCTGAAAATTTCTCGGCCAGCTGCAAAGGATCTTGGGGCGGGCGCATTCGCAGTTCAGATCTTCGGCCGGTTGACCAGGAGAGACACAAGGTAAGTCTATGGAGCAGCGTGCACCTGCACAGACTCCGTAGGACATCAGAGGTAAGGAGGACCAAGGAGTCAGCGCTGGAGGGACAGCTAAAAACTACAGTAAAGAAGAAGATGATCGGATTAAGAGACATCATTTAAGGCAAGTGCTTACATTAGCAGTGGGGGTGGGGAAACTTTTGCCCTTAATGTCACTTTAAATCTTAAAAATACATTCAAGTACCTTGACTAGTAACAAAAATATATTTTACTTGTTTATCACTCAGCCGTAGATTCTCAACTCATCTCTGAATTGCTTCTGACACTGTCCTTCCTGAGATCTTGAGGAATGCTGAATTAAGCTTTAATTGCTTAGAAGAACAATACATGTATAAATATGGCATTGTAAAGAAAAAAGAAAGGTAAAACTTCCGGTGTATCATCGATAAGCATGCACATTGGAGACTAACATTGCACTACAGCGCCACCTACAGCTCAAAAGCTCATTAGCTTATCAGTATATGCTGTTGTATTTCCAACACTTCCTTCTGGAGGGTGGCTACTTTTGTGCTCCCCAGGATCCCTGTATGTGTTGTAAAGTTGCCACCACTCCAAGCTTTCTGCCATGATGGACTACATTCTCACATTTAGTTTTCTAATTTATATTGAGACTGTATTCCATAACTGGAGCAAACTTGGTCCCTGTGTGAGTTGTAAAGTAGCCACTGCTCCATGGGAAACAAAAGTAGCCACCCTCCAGAAGGAAGGACAGTGTTAGCACCAATTCAGAGATGATTTGAGGATCTACGGCCAAGTGATACACAAATAAAGTAAGATACATTTTTGTTAATAGTCAAGGTAGTTGAATGCATTTTTAGGATTTAGCTCCTGACTTCAGTGTCACTTTAACATGATGGCCTCTCAAGTTTGTATACGTAGCCACAGCTTCGTGGTGCAGCAATTTTAACTTGGAATGTCACATTTTGCAAGTTGTTGCTAAACATGCAGCATGGCCCTATTAACTTCAATGGTCAACGGAATATCACGTCATAGTGATGTTAGAGGGGGCAAGGTACACTCTTGGTGCATCCCTAATATATACATATAAAAGACACCAATACTTTTCGAGTACCAGTGCCGATACTTGCCATTTTCATGAGAACTACCAGAGGTTGCAGCTGGGACCTGACTCTTGCGCTCCACCACTGTCCTGAAATCATTAGTCTGTATTGTTTTAGAAAAACGGGCAAGTATCAGTACTTGTACTTGTGACAAAGTACTTACTTGACAATAAACAAAAATGTATCAGTACTTGTACTTGTGTTTATTGTCATGTAAGTACTTGGGCAAGTATCAGTACTTGTTAGACATGTGCGATTCGTTTCGTTCCGAATCGAAATTCGGACGAATTTTCGGAAATTCGGACATTCGGATGTATCCGAATTCCGAATTACAGACATAACGAATACAAACGAATCCGAATTTCCATTTCCGACAAAAATGTATCAGTACTTGTACTTGTGTTTATTGTCATGTAAGTACTTGGGCAAGTATCAGTACTTGTTAGACATGTCCCCCTCAAATGTCACTTTTGCTGCAAACGAACGAACGAAACGAATAAGAAACGAATAAGAAAAGAAAACGAAACGAACGTTCATAACACCGCTACCGAATTTCGGCCGAATCCAAATTCCGAATCGACTTTCACACCCGAATCCTGAAAAACGAAATAACACAAATCCGAATTTAAAACGAAACGAAACTAAACAAATTTTTTGGCAGTGCACATGTCTAGTACTTGTACTTATAAATAAAGGGATGCACCAATACCATTTTTGCATTTATAAAAACAAAATCATACATTAAAACAGAGATGTACAAATCCCAGGAGCTCCGTGTGCTCCTTGCAAATGACATCTACCTCCTAACTTTTGAATCTTTCTCTAGTCTATTCTCGGAGCTCGAAAAGTATCGGTACATGTACTTGTACCGAGTACGGTACTTGGTATCGGTGCATCCCTAATATAAATATATATATATATATATATGTAAGTTTACACTTTGAAAATAGGTCACTAGCACTCAGCAATTCAAATATCTGAGGTTTTGCACAGTGCTATCTGCTGCAATCACTGCAAGCCCAATCTCTCTTGCTACTAGTCACAACACTGTTGCACAATATAGATACCAACTGCACACCATACAGTGTGCCAAATGCTTGGAATATGTATAATCCCCCTGACATTCAGGAGGCAGCATTATCGCCTCGTGAACACCTGCAAACCGCCACTCAATCACCTATGAAATGCGATCCACAGCGGATTGCCTTTCAGACAGGCGGAAAAGTCCACTGCCTCTCTGTCTGGATTAATGAATGTTGTACCCCTGCAGCTGCCAGAGTGGTCCCTCCTTCATAAGCAACAGCAGGGCCCCAAGTCTGATACAAACAATTCAAAGAGCACCAACCGTGTGTTCAGATTCACCCACAGCGGAGCTACTGACAAAATCTGTAATAGAATCTACA